>NC_069504.1:202331955-202519455 GCF_027579735.1 Bombina bombina
ATAGATAGATAAAGTTAATTCAGCTCCTGTATTGAAGGAGCTTAGCATAGATTCATTTGAATCACCTATGTGACTTTTTTAACTCACAGAATCTCAGTATATAGCACTATATCACCTCTGCACCAGATTATTCAAACTCGACTGAGATAATGTGTTTTAATATGGTTTGAGCTTTTATTAGTGACTGAGGTGATATACAAATACATTCTCTCTCAGCACATTTAGCAGTGTATTATTCTGTGTGGGGTCAGAGAAGCGCAGTCCATATTTGTTTTTATATGCTTTTCTCATCTTTTCTGTGTTTCTGGACAGCGAATCTCTAACTACACGTACATTGTTGTACAACTCTATATCATTCACTGGGAATCATATATATCTTTATTTTTGTTGGGACTTCTACCCTTGAGAGCATTGTGGTGTCTGAGAATTTCCGGATTTAGTGTGATTTTATTTATAATAGCACTTTAATATCTTTAAATAATATTTTTAGAGGGGTATTCCTTATAGGATATGGAAACAAATACAGACTATAAGTGTTCCTTTGGGGACTGTGAATCTAGATACAATAGATCACGTGCACAAAATATCCTTAATTTGGAGACTACTTGCACCTCTGCAAGCCCCACAGAGAACCCCATAGATCTGTTTAGAGATCTAGAAAAACTTCTTAATAATGATACTAAGGAGTGGCAGGACTTACTCCTTCTAGACAATTATGTCCTACATGAAGTAGTCCCTAGGGGCCTCAGACTATTCAAATACCCAGCTTTTGACTTAGAGGAAGTGGAATTAACCACGGACTGGGAGAAGGCCCTTCAGGATTGCTCCATGACATTGATAAAAATTCTAATTAAGCACAGAGAATTGAAATTAAAAAAGGTCAAACTAGCCATAGACACCATACTTCCAAAGATCAGGCCTTTCCAAGGGGAGGAACGATGGAAAAAACTTAATGATAACATACAGGCCCGCAATAAGAAACTAAATGAGGATTTAGCTAAGTCCAAACAGGCAAAATTAAGTAGAGACCTAGAAGACTATAGAAATGACAAGGTGTTCACTTATAAGCATGAGAAAAGAACAAATAATACCAACAATTATAATATCACCAGTAATTACAGTAATAGTAATAAAAATGTAAATCAATCAAGATTCAAATTTGAACCCTCCCTCTAATCTCAACATAAAAACTATGTCCTATCATTCCCCCCAAACCCTGCACATATAATAGGAGGAATAGCACTAGCTATAATCACAATTCCAGAAAGAATACAAATAATTTAGGCTATAGATATGAGAACGAAAAACCTGTAAGAAACTATCAGATTGATAGAATCCAGTCTCATTATCCAGAGAATCGGTCATATGTACATAATGCCAGATATTATCCTGCCAGGGAGGATGACTATTCTAGTTTCCATCGAAATTATGATTATAACAGAGCCCCCCCCAAGGGAAAATTACCCAAGGGAACAAAAAGATAGGAATATAACATCTACACAGGAATTTGATAGACAAGGAGCAAAACCTAAAAATAACCATGGAGGGAGTAATGACCAACAGGGGTGGAATCAGAGAGAACAAATCCCTAATAGGATCAGAACTAATAGTAACCACTGTTTTTTAGAGGACAGACAGGCAGTGAGGTCAAGAGAAGAACCACACATGAAAAGAAAAAGAACAAGTGAGGGAATAGAGGAGGAAGAAATATACAGAGATCAAGATTACATATGTTGAATTTAAATAAGAACAAAGAGTCGATATATGATTTGACCAGTAAGAAACAACAATCAAGAGATTAATTTATTAGCTAAGGGCTTAAATTTTGCCCCCAAAAAAGCACCAAACAAATTTGAAACATATATCGACTTACAAAAATACATTAGAAAAATGACACTTAAGAGGTATTTCATAAAACAACAACCAGATTGCAGGAGTACACCTGGGACTATACAGAGTCTGAACAGTCTAAATAGTCAAGATATAGCAACTTTACAAGTACTTAATTCTCTACAAAGTGAAAACTCTATTTTAACCCAACCTAATATGGATTTTAGCTTACATGATGAGCAGGAGGAACCCCAAATTTTACATACCAGATTTAAGAAGCCTTCCAACTTTTTTCCGGTGGGGGCACAAGGGGAACATATTAAGATTTTTAATAAATTAGTTAGCACAGACCTCTCAAAATTATGGGATAACAAAGATGGTAAGTGGTTAAATAGATTTAATGATAATCTTTCAAAACAAGAAAGAATTACACTACAGAATTTGAAAAATAATCCCAATATAGTGATCAAGAAAGCGGATAAGGGTGGAGGAGAAGTTGTGCAGGACAAACCTGATTATGTAAAGGAGATATTAAGAATTTTAGGTGACACGGACACATATAAAAGACTTTCCTTTAATCCCACTTTAAAATTCACGAAAGAACTCAATGTTATTCTGAGTCAGGCCAAATCAAATGGTATCCTGAACAATGAGGAATTTTGCTTTTTGCTAGACAGGGACCCCTCCATCCCCATTTTTTACCATCTCCCCAAGGTACACAAAGCCTTGGTGGACCCTCCGGGGAGACCTATTATATCTGGAATAGGGTCCCTGTCCAGCAACCTCTCCACGTATATAGACCACTTTTTACAACCCCTGGTTTGGAGCACTAGGTTCTTTTTGAAAGATACTACCCAAACAATCAGGACTTTTGAAGGTATCGGATGGGAAAAAGAGTTTGTATGGGTAACGTGCGATGTCACGGCCCTTTATACCTGTATCCCCCATGACCTAGGTATCATGGCAGTAGAGGACAGTCTACAAAACAGTCCGCTTCCCCAATTACAGAAAGATTTCATATTAAAGGGAATTGAGTTAATTTTAAAGCATAACTATTTTCAATTTGATTCTAATTTTTATTTACAGCTACAAGGCACAGCGATGGGAACTACATTTGCCCCATCCTATGCAAATCTTTTTATGAATTCTTTTGAGAATGGTTATGTTTGGAATAATAATCCTTTTAGTTCTAAAATTATCAATTATTTTCGGTATATTGATGACGTCATTTTTATATGGAAGGGTCAGGAGGAAGAGGCAAGTGAATTCATAGCACATTTGAATAACAACAACATGAATCTTAGATTTACTAGTAAGATCCATAGGGATGCCATGGAATTCTTAGATTTAATGTTATACATAGACCATAATAATCAGGTTGCCGTCAAGAATTTTCGGAAGCCCACAGATAAAAATGGCTTTCTTAATGCCAAAAGTGGACATCTTCCGAGGTGGAAGAAAAATATTCCCCTGGGCCAGTATCAGAGGATACGTCGCAACTGCACCCACTATGAGGACTATTTAGGAGAGTCCAAGTTATTAGACCTCAGGTTTTTAGAAAAGGGATATGACAAGAATCTCCTGAACACTGTTAAGGAAAAAATCTCTAATTTGGATAGGGGTACTATGTTAGAGCCCTCAAATAAAAACAAAAATTCCAATATAGGGAATGAGGAAATTAGATTCATTACCACCTATAGCCAGGGATGTAGAGAAATAAGCAACATCTTGAAAAAACATTGGAGAATTTTAACATCTGATCCCATCATAGGGAATTTATTACCAAATCAGCCTAACAACTACCATTACTTTTAGAAAAAATAGGGATTTGAAAAATATGTTAGCTCTGTCTAGATTTACATCAACAAAAGCTCCCCCTGTAAGCTCCAACAACCATTGGCTTAGCAGAAAAAATGGAACTTGGCCTTGCAGGGCTAAGAATTGTAACATGTGCAGTCGCATTATTGGAGGGGATGTGTTTAAAAACATAGATCAAACTAAATCATATAAGGTTAAACACCAATTTTCATGTACATCTAATTTTGTGGTATATCTCCTTATATGCGGCTGCAATTGTTACTATATAGGTAGAACCAAAAGAATGATTAGAAGTAGGTTCAACGAACACTTGGGGAACATCAAGAACCAAATTGAAAATCATAGTGTATCCTTTCATTTTAAACAGTCCCATGAGGCGAACAATAAGAACCTAAAAATTATGATACTTGATTGGATCCCTCCGAATTGCTCTAACAACCGATTGAGGTGTCTGAGACAACGTGAAACCTTTTGGATTCACGAACTCAGAACCCTCAACACTGATAATTTGAAAGGTTTAAATATAGATCTGGACCTGCAGGCCTTTATGTAATAATAAAGATAGGTCTAGGAATCGACTATAGTATATCTTTATTATAGTCATATGCACCTTAACCCTAGATAGGGGGATAAGATGGGGTTCTACCATGTCACTATAATCATTCTCTGAAGTGAATCTTTAACATTTCTTTGAGAAGGTTTTGTTTTTAGGGTTAGTATACATATTGACGGGTTAGTACCCTTTTATTGGTATGAATTATACTTGAGAAAACATGCTTTTTATGAACTGATGTTTGAGATATGAAGTCTTTTTTTAATAATTATGTGCATAATTTATGTTTTATGATATCACACCTTTGTATGTATTTGTATGTTTCTTTATGTATTTTTATGTATATTTATGAATTTTTATGAATCACTATGAGGTATGATTGAGTGGTCTATTGAGACAAACACTACATGAAATGTTCTTATATAGAATATATTATATCACTATAGGGGTTAGTAGCAAGTATATTGTATTCTGACTTGCCTTTTACCTCTGTATTTTTCTTAGAAAAACTCACAGTCTTTTACTTTAAGGGCTTATAATGGACTTCATTTATTTATGGACTGGGCGTATACAGCAAGGATGCACCTATCAGATTCTTTTTTCTTGGAGGTGTGTCTCTCCCCGCCATGTTCAAATAGGGAGCCACTATCAAGGTAACGACATTCTCTTGAAAAAGTTGGGTCATAACCCGACGAAACACGTAGAGGTACTGTTCACTGAGGAACATTGAGCTACATTGTAGTAGCTTAGAACTACCAGGAATTTGTGAGGCTACCCCTGCCGTGATTAGTTCCGGTGACTTCTTGGACTTCCGGTTTGGAGGGTTTGCCGGAAACACCACAGCAGACAGCACCAACAGCTTAACCGGTGGAAAGATCTCGTATGCTAGAGACGGACGACCATCTGTGCCCAGCTGTTTTATTGCCGAGTGGTGATTTTTTAATGCCTGCATTTTTATATGTTATGTACGTCTTTGCTCGCACTTGTTTGTTTTTTTAGCTGTGTATTACATTAAACAGTTTTACGGTCAGAGAGGTTTGCGCTCGGGGGAAACACAGTTCATAGCACCCTTCAACAGAGCAGCATCCTCCAATTCATCTCTCTTCTTAGTGTATATATCTCTGCTGGGAAGTATTATTATTATTGTATCATTATTGTTTGATTGTTTTAGCCATTGAAATACAAGTATTATTATGCTCTAGGTATTATGCAATAATTGCTATTTCAAATTTACTTGTTCTATAGGTGTATGCCTGTTAGATTCTCATTATACGACATTGAAGCTTTTATTAGTGACTGAGGTGATATACAAATACATTCTCTCTCAGCACATTTAGCCGTGTATTATTCTGTGTGGGGTCAGAGAAGCGCAGTCCATATTTGTTTTTATATGGTTTGAATGGCAATTGTGTGTATAAATTGTAATGACTATCACGTTATTTTCTTACAAGATTACAAGTTTTGAGGGAAAAAACTTGCGGAGCTAACGCTCCTTTTTTCCAGCACTCAGTTTTAACAACGCTGGTATTACAAGTTTTCTGAATGGCTGCGTTAGCCTCAGAAAAGTGAGCGTTGAGCAAATTTAGCGCTACTTCTACCTGTAATACCAGCGTTGCTTACGGTAGCGGTAAGCTGGCAAAACGTGCTCATGCACGATTTCCCCATAGGAAACAATGGGGCAGAATCAGCTGAAAAAAACACCTGCACAAAAGCAGCGTTCAGCTCTTAACGCAGCCCCATTGTTTCCTATGGGAAAACACTTTATAAGTCTACACCTAACACCCTAACATGAACCCCGAGTCTAAACACTAATCTGCCACCCCCGACATCGTCACCACCTGCATTATACTATTAACCCCTAATCTGCCGCCCCGGACACCACCGCCACCAACATTATACCTATGAACCCCTAATCTGCTGCCCCTAACATCGCCGACACCTACATTATATTTATAAACCCCTAATCTGCCGCCCCCAACGTTGCCGCCACCTATTTGCATTTATTAACCCCTAATCTGCCGCCCCCAACGTCGCCGCTACTATATTAAATGTATTAACCCCTAAAATTAAGTCTAACCCTAACCCTAACACCCCCCTAACTTAAATATAATTTAAATAAATCTAAATCAAATTTATATAATTAAATAAATTATTTCTATTTAAAACTAAATACTTACCTGTAAAATAAACCCTAATATAGCTACAATATTACTAATAGTTACATTGTAGCTATTTTAGGATTTATATTTATTTTACAGGCAACTTAGTATTTATTTTAACTAGGTAGAATAGCTATTAAATAGTTAATAACTATTTAATAGCTACCTAGTTAAAATAATTACAAAATTACCTGTAAAATAAATCCTAACCTAAGTTACAAATACACCTAACACTAAACTATCAATAAATTAATTAAATAAATTAACTACAATTATCTAACATAAAATACAATTAAATAAACTAAACTATATTACAAAAAACAACCCACTAAATTACAAAAAATAAAAAAATATTACAAGAAGTTTAATCTAATTACACCTAATCTAAGCCCCCTAATAAAATAAAAAAGCCCCCCAAAATAATAAAATTCCCTATCCAAAACTAAATTACAAAGTAATCTTTACCAGCCATTAAAAGGGCTTTTTGCGGGGCATTGCCCCAAAGTAATCAGCTCTTTTACCTGTAAAAAAAATAAATACAATACCCCCCCAACATTACAATCCACCACCCACACACCCCTACTCTAAAACCAACCCGATCCCCCCTTAAATAAACCTAACACTACTCCATTGAAGATGACCCTACCTTGAGCCGTGTTCACCCAGCTGGACACCGATGGGGCAGAAGAGGACATCAAGACCGGCAGAAGTCTTCATCCTATCCGGGCAGAAGAGGACATCCTGACTGGCAGACATCTTCATCCAGGTGGCATCTTCTATCTTCATCCTTCCGAAATGGAGCAGAGCCATCTCCTATCCAGCTGACGCAGAGCCACCCTCTTCAATCGAAGTCCTAACGCAGAATGAAGGTTCCTTTAAATGACGTCGTCCAAGATGGCGTACCTCGAATTCCAATTGGCTGATAGGATTCTATTAAGGTAGGAAAAATCCGATTGGTTGATTATTCAGCCAATCAGATTGAAGTTCAATAGAATGCGAAGTCATTTCTATTGGTTGATCCAATCAGCCAATCGGACTGAACTTTAATCCGATTGGCTGATTAAATCAATCAATCAGATTTTTCCTACCTTAATTCCGATTGGCTGATAGAATCCTATCAGCCAATCGGAATTCGAGGGACGCCATCTTGGATGGCGTCATTTAAAGGAACCTTTATTCTGCGTTAGGACTTCGATTGAAGAGGATGGCTCCGTGTCAGCTGGATAGAAGATGGCTCCGCTCCGGAAGGATGAAGATAGAAGATGCCGCCTGGAGGAAGATGTCTGCCAGTCCGGATGTCCTCTTCTGCCCGGATAGGATGAAGACTTATGCCGGTCTGGATGTCCTCTTCTGCCCCATCGGTGCCCGGCTGGGTGAACACGGCTCAAGGTAGGGTGATCTTCAATGGGGTAGTGTTAGGTTTTTTTTAAGGGGGGATCGGGTGGGTTTTAGAGTAGGGGTGTGTGGGTGGTGGATTGTAATGTTGGAGGGGGTATTGTATTTATATTTTTACAGGTAAAAGAGCTGATTACTTTGGGGCAATGCCCTGCAAAAGCCCTTATAAGGGCTGGTAAAAGAGCTGATTACTTTGTTATTTAGTTTAGGATAGGGAATTTTATTATTTTGGGGGGCTTTTTTATTTTATTAGGGGACTTAGATTAGGTGTAATTAGATTAAACTTCTTGTAATATTTTTTTTATTTTTTGTAATTTAGTGTTTGTTTTTTTATAATATAGTTTAGTTTATTCAATTGTATTTTATTTTAGATAATTGTATTTAATTTATTTAATTAATTTATTGATAGTGTAGTGTTAGGTGTATTTGTATCTTAGGTAAGGATTTATTTTACAGGTAATTTTGTAATTATTTTAACTAGGTAGCTATTAAATAGTTATTAACTATTTAATAGCTATTGTACCTAGTTAAAATAAAAACAAAGTTGCCTGTAAAATAAATATTATTCCTAAAATAGCTACAATGTAACTATTAGTTATATTGTAGCTATGTTAGGGATTATTTTATAGGTAAGTATTTAGTTTTAAATAGGAATACATTAGTCATTTTATTTAGATTTATTTAAATTTAAATTATATTTAACTTAGGGGGTGTTAGGGTTAGGGTTAGACTTAGGTTTAGGGGTTAATAACTTTATTATAGTAGCGGCGATGTTGGGGGTGGAAGATTAGGGGTTAATAATTGTAGTTAGGTGGTGGCAACGTTGGGGGGGGCAGATTAGGGGTTAATACAATTTACTATAGTGCTTGCGAGGCGGGAGTGTGGCGGTTTTGGGGTTAATACATTTATCATAGCGGCGGCGATGTCCGGTCGGCAGATTAGGGGTTAATAAGTGTAGGTAGGTGGCGGTAACATTGGGGGCGGCAGATTAGGGGTTAATAAATATAATGTAGGTGTCGGCGATGTTAGGGACAGCAGATTAGGGGTTTATAGGTATAATAAAGGTGGCGGCGATGTCCGGTCAGCAGATTAGGGGTTAAAAATATTTATTTTAGTGTTTGCGATGTGGGGGGCCTCGGTTTAGGGGTTAATAGGTAGTTTATGGGTGTTAGTGTACTTTGTAGCATTTTAGTTAAGAGCTTTATGTTCCGGCGTTAGCCCATAAAACTCTTAACTACTGACTTTTATATGCGGTAGGAGTCTTGGAGGTAGAGGCTGTACCGCTCACTTCTTCCAAGACTTGTAATACCAGCGTTAGCAAAATCCCATTAAAAAGATAGGATATGCAATTGACGTAAGAGGATTTGCAGTATGGAAAAGTTGCGGGGAAAAAAGTGAGCGGTAGACCTTTTCCTGCCTGACTAGTAATACCAGCGGGTGTTAAAAATCAGCGTTAGGACCCCTTAACGCTGCTTTTTAAAGCTAACGCAGAACTCGTAATCTAGGCGTATGTTTTATTTTTAGTGACAATATAATTTAGCTATACTCTTTCAAATACAAAGGTGTACACAACTTTCTTTTGTCAAGCTTTTTTTGACTTAGTTATCACATTAAAGTATTGTAGCTACGTGTGAACTTTTCATGATTACCAAAAACAATTGTAAATGTTTAATAAAAGTTCAGTTTTCGTTTTGTTTTAAATGAAACAAATACTGAATTGAGCAGCCACAGAGTATTCGGGGAAACAAATTTCCCTGCATATTTGGAATGAAAATTTTATCCAAAACAACATATTCTTGGCTGCAAATAGACTTGCATTGAGTTAAGGGCCATATTGGTACTATTTGTCCCTACTAGTGTAGGTCATAGGGTGCATTATTGGTATTTGAGGTCCTGTACAGAGGGAAATCAGCAAATGAGGTGCTTATCACTTTGTTGCTGATTTTAGGGATGATTAGAAACGATCATTATGTACAAAATTATTACTTTGGGTTGTTGCTAAGGGTAATTATGTGGTAGGATGGTATACCACCATTTAGTGCAATGAATACGTTGTTGCACTGTAGATGTAATAGATGGGACATTGGGAAAGACAATATGGGTAGGGGTTAACATTTTGCAAAGTTTATGTTCAGGTTTAAAAGATGTTAGTTATCTTGGGTTAATGGGGTTTGTGGGGTTGTTGATAGGTTTATATGGCAGCAGATGTTCTACTATGTAGGTTACCAATAGTAGCATAGTGCACAAAAACAATAAAATGCTATATCCATATTAATTAATTTTTCTCTAAGGCATAAATGGACTGAAAGATGCAATACAAAAATGTTCTAATGAATTGGGACATAGCTTTTTTATAACTATGGTTTTCATGTACTCTGCTGCTTTGGAGCTTTTGCAAGGCAAGCTCGATTAGCATAAGTTAAAAAGTAGTGGTCAAACCATCACTGCTTTTTAACCTCTACAACACGTCTAACGTGATAACGATAAATCCCCCAGAACATGATTCTTTGGGGTAATTTACAGAGCAGGGTGCAGAGTTGTGCAAAGGAATCTCATATAGTGTATTGCATTCTGAGCTTATTTTAACTATGTGTTAGTCCCATTTTTTGGGTGGCGGTCAAACGAATAGCTCTATGCACACAATAAAGCAATAAGAAAATGTTCTAACACATGAGTGCATTTTCTTTACTTCTTTATTACTTTGCTGCTGAAGTATTAAACACAAACAGAAAACTTATTTACCAAATTCACTACTGTACCACCCCAGCTAAAGATGTGGATGGATAAGCTAAACGACAATTGCAGAAAATTCAGCCTGGAAATAACAATATGAGCTCTTATCAACCCTTCAAGACATGACTAGACATATATTTTTCTGCGTTTCAGGTGTTTCTACAACAGATGGATAATATAAATTTGTTGTTCTGCTATTTTTTCTGAGATAGGAATTAATCATTTGTTCAATGACAGCATACATTCTGCAAAAATGCATAAGAAATTTCCTCTTGTGATTTATATGGCTTATATCTTACAAACAAAAAAAATGTTTTCTTTTGAAAATAAATTTGAACAGAGTAATTTAGTTGTCATCTAAGTACATACAACATTTTTAAATCTTTTACGGCTAGATTACGAGTTTTTGTTGGTAATGGTGTGCTGTGCTAACGCACAGTTTTCCCTCACCGCTCACAATAGACAACGCTGGTATTATGGGACTTTAGAAACCCCGCGTTAGCTGCAAAAAAGTGAGCATAGAGCAGAATTTAGCTCCACATCTCACCTCAATACCAACGCTGCTTATGGCAGCAATAAGATGGCAAAACGTGCTTGTGCACGATTTCCCCATAGGAATCAATGGGGGAGAGCTAGCTCAAAAAAAAAACATAACACCTGCAAAAAAGCAGCGTTCAGCTTTTAACGCAGTCCCATTGATTCCTATAGGGAAACACATTTATGTCTACACCTAACACCCTAACATGAACCCTGAGTCTAAACACCCCTAATCTTACACTTATTAACACCTAATCCGCTGCCCCCGACATCGCCGACACCTACATTATATTATTAACCCCTAATCTGCCACTCTGGACACCGCCACCACCTACATTATACTTATGAACCCCTAATCTGCTGCCCCCAACATTGCCGAACCATACATTATATTTATTAACCCCTAATCTGCCACCCCCGACACCTACCTACAATTATTAACCCCTAATCTGCTGCCCCCAACGTCGCCGCCACTATAATAAAGTTATTAACCCCTAAATCTAAGTCTAACCCTAACCCTAACACCCTCCCTAACTTAAATATAATTTAAATACATCAAAATAAATATTCCTATCATTAAATAAATTATTCCTTTTTTAAACTAAATACTTACCTATAAACTAAACCCTAAGCTAGCTACAATATAACTAATAGTTACATTGTAGCAAGCTTAGGATTTATTTTTATTTTACAGGCAACTTTGTATTTATTTTAACTAGGTACAATAGTTATTAAATAGTTATTAACTATTTAATAACTTCCTAGTTAAAATAAATACAAATATACCTGTAAAATAAAACCTAACCTAAGCTACAATTACACCTAAAACTACACTATAATTAAATAAATTACCTAAATTAACTACAATTAATTACAATTAAATACAATAAACTAAAGTACGGAAAAAAAAACTAAATTACAGAAAATAATAAAATAATTACAAGTTTTTTAAACTAATCACACCTAATCTAATCCCCCTAATAAAATAAAAAAGCCCCCCAAAATAAAAAAAATCCGTACCCTATACTAAATTACAAATAGCCCTTAAAAGGGCTTTTTGCGAGGCATTGCCCCAAAGTAATCAGCTCTTTTACCTGTAAAAAAAATATAATACCCCCCCAACATTACAACCCACCACCCACACACCCAACCCTACTCTAAAACCCACCCAATCCCCCCTTAATAAAACATAACACTACCCCCTTGAAGATCACCCTACCTTGAGACGTCTTCTCCCGACCGGGCAGAAGTGGTCCTCCAGACGGTCCGAAGTCTTCATCCTATCCGGGCAGAAGAGGTCCTCCAGATGGCCAGACTTCATCCAGGCGGCATCTTCTATCTTCATCCATCCGGCGCGGAGCAGTTACATCTTCAAGACATCAGACGCAGAGCATCCTCTTCGTTCGACGGCAACTGGAACAATGAAGGGTCCTTTAAATGACGTCATCAAAGATGACGTCCCTTCAATTCCGATTGGCTGATAGAATTCTATCAGCCATTCGGAATTAAGGTAGAAAAATCCTATTGGCTGATCCAATCAGCCAATAGGATTGAAGTTCAATCCTATTGGCTGATTAGAACAGCCAATAGGATTGAGCTTACATACTGTTGGCTGATTGGAAGAGCCAATAGAATGCAAGCTCAATCCTATTGGCTGATTGGATCAGCCAATAGGATTTGTTCTATGTGTGTGTCACTTTGAATTTGATTTCTCCTAACATAGTTGATAGTACATCATATAAATAACTTATAAATAAGTTGATCCTCAAACCATTATTTATAAGTTATTTATAAGTTATTTATATGATGTACCATCAACTGTTAGGAGAAATCAAATTCAAAGTGACACACACTACGAAATTACCACCAGCATTTCAAGAGTTAACTAATAGGCTTTAAATAGCCAGGAAATCCATCCCACCGGTATCTTGAGAAAGGCTGCCATGCCGAAACGCGTAGATACCTGAGTAACTGTCACACTGATTGTGCTGAATAAAGACCAAAGCAACAAGAGGAGCGCTTCAAGTTTCCTTTTTGCAACAAGTTTCTACTGTCAGCAAAGTCGGAAAGTTCAACTACCTTTTGCAAATGATTGTTGCACTTTTTCGCCCACTAAAGACTAATACATAACCTCAACGCAGGAAATTTCATCTGGCGGCTACGTTTACCCGCATGGCACCAAACCACGAAGGAACCCTGCAGGAGGAGCGGCTGTATCTTAGCAAGCGATCAGTCACTGACCGAAAGGAGGAACATACATAGCAAGACCAGCCACCACGATAAAAAGTCTGGCTAAAGACCACACCAAGTACCAACCATCGTGGAACTTTAGGTACCACCCACAAAGGTTTAAAGTCAAGCATCTTTTAACAAGTGGCTAACACGGACCGCAATTTAAAAACCGCTGAGGAGCCATTACAGACAGAGCGGCAGATTACCAACATACAAACGGTCACAGACCGTAAGGAGGATAATTTTTGGACAGACCACTTCGAATCACAATTCCACAAATATAGTGTTATCAGACAGATACACTATAAGGTAAAGCAGGATAAATTGGATCCATTTATAATTGCTACAAACCCATTCAAAATTACTACAATATTGCAAATAGACTAAAGAGACACTTTTAACTCTAACTCCTATATCGGATAACAAGTGCACTGCCTATTTTTCATAGAAACTACTCAAGTCAATCCTGTATAGCATTTTATGATACTTTTAATGTACTCAATTGTATAAACGTATAAGATACATATGAATGTCTTTTATTTGACTTATTTTTTGATAATTTAGTCGACACCGGTGTCAAGTCCTTTTAATTAGATTTTATTGCTCTACTTAGAATTTCAATAAATTGTTTTAAATTATTATACATTCTAGTTTGTTCTGTGCTCATTTCAAAAGAAAAATTCAGATAGAGGGGTGTACAGTATAATGTCCCACTTTTTTTGAAAATTAGAATATTAACATTGGGAATAGCAAACTTTATTGCGCCACCTCACTCTACAAATTCATTTAAACTTTTGGGATAACGGTTTTAAGGTGAGCATTTATTCCCTACCAATCATGCAGTCTACCCCACTCTCTACATATTTTGCAAATTTTCCATAATCAACATGGCTGCTATGAGCCATTTGTCTTTTTATCGTTGTTTAATTGCGCAAAGTTGCATTTTAATCATTATGTTACACTATTTAACTATATTACAGTGTAGCAGACACAGGAGTACACATAGTCCTGACCCCTAAAGGCAATTTTGCAGTAAAAATTTGCACTGCGCAGTCGCCTTTGTGAAATAAAACATTTGCAAATTTTCATAAAACTTCTACAAATTGTAGAGTTCTATAGTGAGCATTAGTATGTGCAATTTGAAAGCCATACAATGCATAGCTTGGCGGCCATTTTTTTCTGTATGTGCTGTTTTTAAAAACTACAAAATTCTTCTTCTCTAAAACCACTTATGGCACACACTTGAAATTTTGTTTACAGAGTTATCTTATGACTAACATTCAGATTTGTTCAAGAGAAGTTGATAGGTCATGTGATTTGGTAGCCATTTTTAATTTTTCAAAAACACTTAACGATATTTTTAAATTAATAACAACAAACAACAAAAGGTTGTGCTAATATAGCAAACAACGTGTTACCTGGAATAGGGTAGAAACTTGTGTGATATTTTCACAGAACAGCTAAGGTAAACCAGAAATAAGGCCCGTTACAGACCCAAGGAGATGCTGCTGTTCACCAATCTGTGGGTTTCCTCTCCACGAATGAAAAAACAAAGTGCTGCAGTGGAAAAACAGGAGACAGCGCAAATCCGATTCAAGGTAGTATTTTAATAAGCAGATATAGCCACTCGCTAAAATATACAACTTACAAGAGAAAAAGATGATATCAGCCCCAAACGTATAGTGTGATAATCCAATTGGTCACAGCAAGCAGATGTCGAAACATTCGTAGACCAAACAGTACAAATTTCAAAAGTTCCCGGTTTGTAGCCACCTGTATACATCACAGGGAGATTTCCTCCTTCAACTACGGAACCTCTAGACGACCAAGAATAGCATTTTTAAATTAATAATAAAACAAAAACTGTTTTACAAAAATGCTTTATTTTTGCCATGTTTATTGACATCTATGGTTAGAACTATTGTTCGTAATTTGAACGCTGTCTGGCAGCCATTTTGTTTTATGCAAAAAATTTGAAAATCTATTTTCTCTGCAAATGCTTATGTTAGATCTGTGAAACTAGCTGTATAACCTTATATTGTGACAGAGTCACATTTGTTCATATTAAAGGAATTAGTCACAAGCTATGGCAGCCATATTGGTTTACGCGAACATTTCAAAAATTTGATTTCTTTGCAACTGCTTATGTTAAAGCTATGAAATTTTCTATATATTGTATAGTTTTTATGTCATTGCAAAGGCGATGCGCATGGCCACCTCTATTGCTGCTTGCAGCTATATTTTAGTGGGGTTTTTTTCATACTTTAGTTTATTTAATTTAATTGTAATTAATTGTAGTTAATTTAGGTAATTTATTTATTTATTTATTTATTTATAGTGTAGTGTTAGGTGTAATTGTAGCTTAGGTTAGGTTTTATTTTACAGGTAAATTTGTATTTATTTTAGCTAGGAAGTTATTAAATAGTTAATAACTATTTAATAACTATTGTACCGAGTTAAAATAAATACAAAGTTGCCTGTAAAATAAAAATAAACCCTAAGCTAGCTACAATGTAACTATTAGTTATATTGTAGCTAGCTTAGGGTTTATTTTATAGTATTTAGTTTAAAAAAGGAATTAATTTTTTATGTGTATTGTATATTATATTGTTTGATATTTATAGGTTCTGTTGTGGAGCAATAGCACTTTAAATTTATACCCATTTTATATGTTTTAACCTTTATGAATTTATGAATTATGAATTTGCGTTAGGAAAAAAAGCAGCGTTGGGACCTCTCAACGCTGCTTTTTAAGGCTACTGCAAGACTCGTAATCTAGGCATTAGACTTTTCATAAATACAAACTATGTTGTGATTTTGAAGATAAATGATAAAAGCAAAAATAAATAAATAAATAAAAAATAAACAAAATAAATACTTACACATTCCAAACTGCCAACTACTACTTAACTTGTTTTTGTGTTAATGATTGTATTGAAGCTAATTTCTTTAGGGTAGTGTGCATTAAAGGAACATTAAACACTAAAAACATTCTGGATAGAATTATATATTCAGGGCAAAGCATAGACTGAGAATAATATGCAGATGCATATTTTTATTATGTTCAAATATTGGGGGGGGGGGGGAATGGTAATTTTTAGGGCTCCATGTACAAAGCACCGTAAACTTCTCCAGAGCCCTTATGTGGCAGGTTCGCACATTCAAGACTGTTTCCCACTCGGGTGATTGGCAGACCCTCCTCTCAATCAATTGGTCATGCAAGAGAAGGGCCAGACATTAGACACTCATCAATAAAAAGATCTAATCATACCTTGTTAAAAATAGTATAAAGCAATACAACATGCTGCTTTTAAAGAAAAGCAATTTAGAAGAATATGAAAGTTATGGATACAACTACAACAGTTAAATGTTACTAGGCACTGTGCTATTCTGTTTCCTTTCATGCCTAAAGCTTTCTTCTCTTAGGTTAACCATTTTATTGGTGCCAGCTGATGACACTTCACATTTTAATACTGGGTGCTGCTATCTTGGAGTTCCCATATTCTTGCACCTTGTGAGCATTTGTAGAACAGTAATGTTGGCTTTTTCACAGCTGTATTGTGTACTTCAGGTTAACCACAATTTAAAGCTTGAGATTTACATTTTTGCAGTTTAAGTTACACAGCATTTATTAAAAATACAACATGCATAATGTAAAGCCCCTGTTCTGTTTTATGCACTTTAACTGGAAGTGGATGTTTTCCAACTGCTTTTGTCAAGAATACCTATGTTCCAATATGGAGGCTACCAATATTAAGATGTTGTGCTTCACCAGCTAGCACATTTAGGGGTGAAAACAGGAGATCAGATTTAAAGAGAGCTTCGAGCATAGAGGCAAAGCAATAGCACAGTGAGTAGTAATTATGCTTCTGTAGTCGTGCCCAGCAGTTTGATGTCCCCTTAATAAATAAATAAATACATTAATTAATTAAAAATCACCATATATAAAATTATTGCAACAACTAATAATATAATTTAGATTTACATTAAAATATAGTTTGTTTTGTATACTATTTGAATTCAGACCCCCTAAATGCAAAATAGATATAATTCTTTTTCTGATCTCTAATAGCAGAGATAAAGGTTTTAGTGGTGCCTCACCCCCCGTAACACTATACGATTACAACTAAATACTAAATACAAACACATATTTACAGAAAATCAGTGCATGTATCTATATGCAGGCAACAGAGTTAAATAACCCATACAACTATATAACTGGATATATTAGTCCAATTGTCAGTAATTAATATATCTTGTACCAGCATATGACCTGGTGCAACAGTTATGTTCAAAGATCCGATCAGGGGTAAATGTGTGTCCCATTAGAGAATAGGTAAAGACTGAAGGAATGAACAGAGATTTGCAAATAGGGGACTATAATTATAAAAATGTGCTGATCTAAGTATTAGGTTACCAGCTTGTTATAAGGGCACATTACACCACTCTAGCCAATATTAAGAACCTCCTTAGCATTTAATTGTGTAATGGACCACCATCACACACATGTTAGTTAGCATGTGATCTGTTACTCAAAAACGTGATAATATAAATACCCAATACTGTAGAAGTAGTTTTAACAACTCTTTAAATGAGAATTATCCTTAAATCTTACAATATATAAAGAATACACCAACAAAAAAGAGTGTGCTTTAGAAGCAAACTACACTTATTAAGATAAATGATTATTTCCAAATAACCAATCTATATCTTATAATAGATAGCAGGTATCTACATAAAGATGGCAAACTTTACTGGTGTGAAAGAATATTGTCATAAATTATCATTAACTAGTAATAGTACCATCAGTCTCCCTTATATGTATTAATAATTACAAGAGTGATTGTTTTCACTCTAGAGCGAACAAATATTGATGATAGAGCAGGGCTCAAAATTTCAAGAACTAAGCTACTAGCCAGGCCAAAATGTTACTCGCCACTTCTGATCACACCCATCTTCTGCCCAAACCATGCACATTGTCTAACCACACCACTCCCATTGCCCCACCCTGTCTTTGCATAAGTTTAGTCATTGCAAATACCTTCTTGTGCAGTAATTTTAATTTTGTGTTTATTTTATACCATAACAAGTTACGTAAAAGTACATTCAGTAATAAATTAACAAAAAAGTGCATAACAGATAGCAACATCAACAAGGGGTTATATGTTTAGATTAATGTAATGAAATCCTTGGCTTCTGCTTGTAATTAAAGCTCCACCAGAGCTTCTCACTGTGAACGCTGATGTCTCTATATGAGAGTTAATCTTAATGATACTATGAGAGCATAGGGTGAGTATCAAATTATTGTCAGTACACAGTACAGGCATTAGCAGGAGGTACTAGGAAGTTAGACATCCACAAATAATGGATATGTCTATAAAACTGGCCTATTGAATTTAATTTGCTAGCAAACATTCACTTTATAAAACCCATAAGAAGGAACGTGTGCATTATATGTCTGATGAGCAATGACCTTAGAAAAGATTAGTGCCACTTGCACTTTATAGCATGTGCACCATGTCCCAATAAATTGCCTACGAATGGAACAAATAAAAACTGAAATAAATACAGTTCACTCTGTAGAAAAAAAATCTATATGTATTGAGCTACTTGGCAGTGCTCTATATTTGAGCAAACAGCATGCTGCAAATCTCTGTGTTAATGAGATATTTGCACAGCCTCCACTAGCACCTACAAAGTGCCAGGTCCAGAACACTGTCTAAGCCCTCACCTCATCAGTCCTGCTTTCCCTGCAGACTGAGACAACACTGACTGTCCAGTTGAGGTTTAAACCCATCTCAAAATGTAACCGTGTGATTTAAGGATGGTAAACAGGACCCAATATACTCAAAATGGCATGACATGTAGTGATGTCGCGAACAGTTCGCCAGAGAACAGTTCCCGGCGAACATAGCTTGTTCGCGTTTGCCGCTGCGGGCGAACATATGCGATGTTAGATCCGCCCCCTATGTGTCATCATTGAGGAAACTTTGACCCTGTATCTCACAGCCTTCTGACACATTTGAGCCAATCAGCAGCAGACTTCCCAGCTCCTTGGCGGCAGCCATTTTAGATTCATTACGGTCTTGCTTTCTTAGTGAGAGGAGCTTTAGTGTTGCTGCTGCTGACATTATAGGGAAATATATAGCTAGGCTAGTGTATTTAGTATCCACTACAGTCCTGAAGGTCTCATCTAATCTCTGCTGTAAAGACAGCACCCCAAAAAGCCCTTTTTAGGGCTATAACTTCAGTCAATTTTTTTTTTATTTGTAATTTTATTTGCATTTGCCTGGCTTTCAGCCTGTGTGTGAGGCTCACAGCATATACTTTGATTAGTGCCACCACTGATATCTGCTTAACATTAGTGTAAATTTAACCAACAAAACTTTTAAATCATTTTGCCAGTGTAATCTAATTTCATTTTCTATCAGGCCTGTGTGTTTCTGGCTTACACAACATACTTTTGTTAATTGCTGTCCTAGCAGCCACCACTCATATCTGCTTAACATTATTTTAAATTTAAAAAAAAAAACATTTAAATCGTTTTGCTAGTGTAATCTAATTTCATTTTCTATCAGGCCTGTGTGTTTCTGACTTACACAGCATACTGTGGTTAATTGCTGCCCTAGCAGTCACCACTCATATCTGCTTAACATTATTTTAAATTAAAAAAAAACCTTTTAAATCATTTTTCTAGTGTAATCTAATTTCATTTTCTATCAGGCCTGTGTGTTTCTGGCTTACACATCATACTGTGGTTAATTGCTGTCCTAGCAGCAACCACTCATATCTGCTTAACATTATTTTTATTTTTTAAAAAAAACTTTTAAATCATTTTGCTAGTGTAATCTAATTTCATTTTCTATCAGGCCTGTGTGTTTCTGGCTTACACAGCATACTGTGGTTAATTGCTGTCCTAGCAGCCACCACTCATATCTGCTTAACATTATTTTAAATTAAAAAAAAAAAAAACACTTTTAAATCATTTTGCTAGTGTAATCTAATTTCATTTTCTATCAGGCCTGTGTGTTTCTGGCTTACACAGCATACTGTGGTTAATTGCTGCCCTAACAGCCACCACTCATATCTGCTTAACATTATTTAAAATAAAATAAAAACTTTTAAATAAGTTTGCTAGTGTAATCTAATTTCATTTTCCATCAGGCCTGTGTGTCAGGCCCACATCATATAGTGTGATTAATAGCTCTTTTTTCCACCACTTATATCTGGTGTAACATTAGTGTAAATTTTGAAAAAAATATATTTTTTTACATCAGTCCTCTTCTAGTGTTATTTAATATTAGTTGCCAGGCCAGCCTGGCTGCCATTAGTGCCAGGCTGTGTGTCAGGCTGCCAGTATATACTGTGCCTACTTCCATCCTCAGTGCCAGTCCACCACTCCTATCTGGTGTAACATTTTGTTAAAAAAAAACTTTTACATCAGTCTTCTAGTGTTATTTATTTTTAGTTTACAGGCCATCCTGCCACTAGTGCCAGCCTGTGTGTCAGGCTGCCAGCACATACTGTGCCTAGTTCTATCTGTTGTAACATTAGTGTAACTTTTTTAAAAACAAACTGTTACATCAGTCTGCTATTGTTATTTAATTGCAGTTGCCAGCGTGTGTGCCAGGCCCACTTTCCAACTAGTGCCATGAATCATATTTGTTATAACAGTAGTGTAAATATTTAAAATAAAAACTTTTTTGACTGTGAAAGATCAGTCTGCTAGTGTAATCTAATTGCAGTTGCCTGCCTGCCTGCCAGCGTGTGTGCCAGGCCCACTTGCTGCCAACTATTGCCACCAATCATATTTGTTATAACAGATTTGAAAATATATTAAATCAAAACTTTTTTGACTGTGAATCATCAGTCTGCTAGTGCCATTGATTTGAAGTTGCCTGCCTGCCAGCGTGTGTGCCAGCCCCACTTGCCAACTATTTACACCAATCATATTTGTTATAACAGTATTGTAAATATTTAAAATAAAAATTCTTAGACTGTGAATCATCAGTCTGCTAGTGCAATTGTATTGCAATTTCCTGCCTGCCAGCGTATGTGCCAGGCCCACTTGCTGTTTCCAACTAGTGCCACCAGCGTGTGTGCCAGGCTCACTTGCCAACTAGTGCCACCAATCATATTTGTTATAACAGTATTGTAAATATTTAAAAAATATATTTTTTGACTGTGAAAGATCAGTCTGCTAGTGTAATCTAATTGCAGTTGCCTGCCTGCCTGCCTGCCAGCGTGTGTGCCAGGCCCACTTGCTGCCAACTAGTGCCACCAATCATTTTTTTTCTAACAGTATTGAAAATATTTTAAATCAAAACTTTTTTGACTGTGAATCATCAGTCTGCTAGTGCCATTGAATTGCAGTTGCCTGCCTGCCAGCGTGTGTGCCAGGCCCACTTGCCAACTAGTTACACCAATCATATTTGTTATAACAGTATTGTAAATATTTAAAATAAAAAATTCTTAGACTGTGAATCATCAGTCTGCTAGTGCAATTGAATTGCAGTTGCCTGCCTGCCAGCGTGTGTGCCAGACCCACTAGCCAACTAGTGCCACCAATCATTTTTTTTTCTAACAGTATTGAAAATATTTTAAATCAAAACTTTTTTGACTGTGAATCATCAGTCTGCTAGTGCCATTGAATTGCAGTTGCCTGCATGCCAGCATGTGTGCCAGGCCCACTTGCCAACTAGTGCCACCAATCATATTTGTTCTAACAGTATTGTAAATATTTAAAATAAAAAATTCTTAGACTGTGAATCATCAGTCTGCTAGTGCAATTGAATTGCAGTTTCCTGCCTGCCAGCGTGTGTGCCAGGCCCACTAGCCAACTAGTGACACCAATCATATTTGTTGTAACAGTATTGATAATATTTTAAATCAAAACTTTTTGGACTGTGAATCATCAGTCTGCTAGTGCCATTGAATTGCAGTTGCCTGCCTGCCAGCGTGTGTGCCAGGCCCACTTGCCAACTAGTTACACCAATCATATTTGTTCTAACAGTATTGTAAGTATTTAAAATAAAACATTTCTTGACTGTGAAATATCAGTCATCTAGTGTAATCTAATTGCAGTTGCTTTCCTCCCAGAGTGTGTGCCAGGCCCAGTTGCCAAGCCAACTAGTGCCACCAATCATATTTGTTCTAACAGGTTTGAACATATTTAAACTAAAAACTTTGTTTACTGTGAATCATCAGTTTGCTAGTGCCATTGAATTGCAGTTGCCTGCCTGCCAGTGTGTGTGCCAGGCCACTTGCCATTTCCAACTAGTGCCACCAATCATATCTGTTCTAATAGTATTGTAAATATTTAAAATAAAAAATTCTTAGACTGTGAATCATCAGTCTGCTAGTGCAATTGAATTGCAGTTTCCTGCCTGCCAGCATGTGTGCCAGTCCCACTAGCCAACTAGTGCCACCAATCATTTTTGTTGTAACAGTATTGAAAATATTTTAAATCAAATTTTTTTTGACTGTAAATCATCAGTCTGCTAGTGCCATTGAATTGCAGTTGCCTGTCTGCTAGTGTGTGTGCCAGGCCCACTTGCCAACTAGTGCCACCAATCATATTTGTTCTAACAGTATTGTAAATATTTTAAATAAAAAATTCTTAGACTGTGAATCATCAGTCTGCTAGTGCCATTGAATTGCAGTTTCCTGCCTGCCAGCGTGTGTGCCAGGCCCACTAGCCAACTAGTGACACCAATCATATTTGTTGTAACAGTATTGAAAATATTTTAAATCAAAAAATGTTTGACTGTGAATCATCAGTCTGCTAGTGCCATTGAATTACAGTTGCCTGCCTGCCAGCGTGTGTGCCTGGCCCACTTGGCAACTAGTTACACCAATCATAATTGTTCTAACAGTATTGTAAATATTTAAAATAAAAAATTTCTTGACTGGGAAACATCAGTCATCTAGTGTAATCTAATTGCAGTTGCCTTCCTCCCAGCTTGTGTGCCAGGCTCACTTGCCAAGCCAACTAGTGCCACCAATCATATTTGTTCTAACAGGTTTGAAAATATTTAAACTAAAAACTTTTTTACTGTGAATCATCAGTCTGCTATTGCCATTGAATTGCAGTTGCCTGCCTGCCAGCGTGTGTGCCAGGCCCACTTGCCGTTTCCAACTAGTGCCACCAATCATATTTGTTCTAACAGTATTGTAAAAAAAAATTAAATTTTTTTTTTGGACTGTGAAGCCTCAGTCAGCTAGTGTAATCTAATTGCAGTTGCCTTCCTCCCAGCGTGTGTGCCAGCCAGGCCCACTTGCCAACTAGTGCCACCAATCATACAGTATTTGTTGTCACTGTACTTTTAATATTTAAAAAATAAACATTTTTGACTTTGAAACATCAGTCTTTTTTTGGTGTCAGGCTCACAGCGTATACTGTGCCCACTTGCCCAGTGCTACCACACATAATTTGTTTAATAGTATTGTAAGTGTACATTTAAAAAAAAATGACAGGCAGAGGTAGGCCACCCCGTAGGTGCCGTCATGGTTGTGGTGCTGTGATTCCTTTAGACTCTACAAATATGCACATTGTTCAGACACCAGGTGTCAGGGGGGATGCGAAAAGTTCTGAGGAGGACCTAGTTGAATGGCTAACACAGGACACCCAATCTTCTACAGCTTCCGCTCCTAGTCCTCCTAACCTTGACGCACCATCCATGTCCAGCTGTGCTTTGGGCACCTCTCAAGTGACCAGTGCCACTCGCCCGTCTTTCGCCACCACCAACACTAGCACCACAGCCGCTTCCCTTGATCTGTCAGAGGAGTTATTGACACATCAGTTGGAAGAAATGAGTGATGCGCAACCATCATTGACAGAGGATGTAGATAACAGTGATATGTCTCAGTCAGGCAGCATTACAGAAATGGAGGTACGGTGTGATGATGATGATTATGATGTTGTACCCGCTGCTGCTTCCTTTGTTGATGTGTCAGATACAAGTGAAGCGGTTGATGATGATGTGTCGGTGGATGTCACGTGGGTGCCTGCTAGAAGAGAAGAAGAAGAGGGGGAAAGTTCAGATGGGGAGACAGAGAGGAGGAGGAGGAGGAGACAAGTTGGAAGCAGGGAGAGGTCGTCGCAAGGAGCTAGTGGCACAGTCAGACAGCATGCATTGGCACCCGGGGTCAGCAAGACAGCACGCTGAGGCCAATCAACATATGCTGTTGCCACCACCAGAATGCCGTCATCACAGAGCTCAGCAGTGTGGCATTTTTTTGTGTGTCTGCCCCTGACAACAGTGATGCCATTTGCAACCTGTGCCAAAAGAAACTGAGTCGTGGGAAGTCCAACAACCACCTAGATACAACTGCTTTGCGAAGGCACATGGTCTCACATCACAAACACCGATGGGAAGAACACATGAGTAGAAGCAGCACACAAACTAAAAGCCACCCTCCTCTTCCTCCAGCTCCAGCATCTTCAGCCATGTCAACCACTGCTGTCCTCCTTGCCCCCTCTCAACCATCCTCCACTGAGTCTCTCTTACGTAGCAGTTCCTGGTCATCTGCCCACAGTCAGGTGTCTGTCAAGGACATGTTTGAGCGTAAGAAGCCAATTTATCAAAGTCACCCCTTGACAGCTGGCTTGTCTGAACTCTTAGCCTGCCTGCTTTTACCATACATGCTGGTGGAGTCTGATGCTTTCAAAAAATTTGTATCTATTGGGACACCACAGTGGAAGGTACCTGGCAGAAATTTTCTTTCACAAAAGGCAATCCCAAACCTGTACTCTATTGTGCGAAAGGAAGTAATGGCATGTCTGGCACACAGCGTTGGGGCAAGGTTCCATTTGACCACTGATAGCTGGTCTGCAAAGCATGGTCAGTGCAGGTATATCACCTACACTGTGCATTGGGTAAACCTGCTGATGTCTGACAAGCATGGAATGCATGGCTCTGCAGAGGAGTTGGTGACACAACCACGACTTGCAGGCAGGCCTGCTGCTACCTCCTCTACTCTTCCTACTCTATCCTCTTCCATAACCTCTTCCTCAAATGAGTCCTCTTCTGCTTCTGCATCTTGCTCCACATCAACGGCACCCCCCCAGCTCCCCAGGTACTATTCAACATCCCGGATATGGCAGTGTCATGCTGTCTTGGGGTTGACTTGCCTGAAAGGGGAGAGTCACACCACACCAGCACTCCTGTCTGTCCTGAACGCACAGGTGGATCAGTGGCTGACTCCGCACCAACTGGAGATTGGCAAGGTTGTTTCTGACAATGGAAGTAATTTGGTGGCAGCATTGAAATTGGGCAAGTTGACATATGTGCCATGCATGGCACATGTGTGTAATCTGATTGTACAACGCTTTGTGCATAAGTACCCAGGCTTACAGGACATCCTGAAGCAGGCCAGGAAGGTGTGTGGCCATTTCAGACATTCCTACACGGCCATGGCGCACTTGTCCAATATCCAGCGTCGAAACAACCTGCCAGTGAGGTGCTTGATTTGCGACAGCCCGACACGGTGGAATTCAACACTCCTAATGTTCGACCGCCTGCTCCAACAAGAAAAAGCTGTTAATGAGTATTTTTATGACCGGGGTGCTAGGACAGCCTCTGGGGAGCTGGGGATTTTTTTGCCAAATTACTGGACGCTCATGCGCAATGCCTGTAGGCTCATGCGTCCTTTTGAGGAGGTGACAAACCTTGTAAGTCGCACCGAAGGCACCATCAGCGATATCATACCATTTGTTTTCTTCCTGAAGCATGCCCTGCGAAGAGTGCTGGATCAGGTCATAGATGAGCGTGAAGGGGAAGAGTTGTGGTGTCTATCACCACCAGAAACAGCCTTATCAGCATCGCTTGCTTGACATGCGGCAACGCAGGAAGAGGATTGTGAGGAAGAGGAGTCAGAGGAGGAATGTGGCTTTGAGGAGGAGGAGGAAGACCAAGCACAACAGGCATCCCAGGGTGCTCGTTGTTGTCACCTATCTGGTACCCGTGGGGAAGAAGATACCCTCAGTGACATCAGTGAGGACGAAGAACGGGACATGTTTAGCTCGGCATCCAACCTTGTGCAAATGGGGGCTTTCATGCTGTCGTGCCTGTTGAGGGACCCTCGTATAAAAAAGCTGAAGGACAACGACCTGTACTGGGTGTCCACACTACTAGACCCCCGGTATAAGCATAAAGTGCCTGAAATGTTACCAAATTCTCGCAAGTCGGAAAGGATGGAGCATTTAAAAAATAAATTAAAAACTATGCTTTACACAGCGTATAAGGCTGATGTAACAGCACAATGGAAATCTAACAGGGAAAGAGATGAAAGCAATCCTCCTCCTCCTCCTCCCATGACCACGGCGGAAAGGACAGGACGCTTTCCTGACGTGTTGTTGATGGAGGACATGCGGACCTTTTTAACTCCTATGCATCGCCAGAGCCTTTCAGGATCCAGCCTCAGAGAAAGACCGACGGGTAGCAGACTACCATTAACTGCGGATCTCGACACTCTGAGGAGCAATGGACCCCTTGACTACTGGGTGTGCAGGCTTGACCTGTGGCCTGAGCTTTCCCAATTTGCAATCAAACTTCTGGCCTGCCCCGCTTCAAGTGTCCTGTCAGAAAGGACCTTCAGTGCAGCAGGAGGTTTTGTCACTGAGAAGAGAAGTCGCCTAGGTCAAAAAAGTCTTGATTATCTCACCTTTATTAAAATGAATGAGGGATGGACCCCGAAGGGACTGACATTGGGCGATACATTTGAATAAAAAAGGCCTGATGATGAGATGAGCTGGGATACAAATGGTACACACGCTGGCGTATTTTTTCTTAGAATGCAGGATGACTTGCGTGACTTATCCGCCACCGACTAGTGTTCAAGCCGCAAGTTTTTAGGGCACTTTCTAACTGTTTTACAAACATCAATTTTTCTACAGCAGCGGCTGCAACAACACCGAATTTTTAAGGCATTTGTACATGCCTAATTTTTCTGGCCTCTGCTGCTGCACTGTGGCTACAAAACTCAAAGCAAAAAAAAAGGCACATAGCAGTGATTAAACTGTTAAGAATAGTACTACTTAACACACCACTCATATGTGATGGCACAGTACATTGCACGCGCAGTGCCCCAAATTTGAAGTAGGAGGACCGACCAAGCATCTTTTTCTATCTCACGGTTCCAAAAAATTATCTCCGGGTTCCATCGATGCCATACCTGTACTCTAGTGTGCAAAAGGATGGCATGTGTGGTGTTTCATGCTGTTGTGTCTGTTTTGGGTCGTGGGCCATCGTATAAAAAGGCTGAAGGAGAACGACCTGTACTGGGTGTCCAAGTACATGTTTTGTTCAATATTCCGGTTCCTCTAAATTATCTCCGGGTTCCTCAAATCAATGCCATACCTGTACTCGATTGTGCAAAAGGATGGCATATGTGGTGTTTCATGCTGTTGTGCCTGTTGAGGGTTGTGGGCCATCGTATAAAAAGGCTGAAGGAGAACGACCTGTACTGGGTGTCCAAGCACATTTTTTGTTCAATATTCCCAGTTCCTCTAAATTATCTCCGGGTTCCTCAAATCAATGCCATACCTGTACTCTATTGTGCAAAAGGATGGCATATGTGGTGTTTCATACTGTTGTGCCTGTTGAGGGTCGTGGGCCATCGTATAAAAGGCTGAAGGAGAACGACCTGTACTGGGTTTCAAAGCGCATTTTTTTTTCAATATTCCCGGTTCCTCTAAATAATCTCCGGGTTCCTCAAATCAATGCCATATCGGTAATCTATTGTGTAAAAGGATGGCATATGTGGTGTTTCCTGCTGTTGTTTCTGTTGAGGGTCTGGGACCCTCGTCTAAAAAGGCTGAAGGAGAACAAAGTGTACTGGTTGTCCAAGCATCTTTTCCATCTCCCAAATCCAAAAAATGATCTCCGGGTTTCTAAAATGGATGCCATACCTGTACTCTATTGTGCAAAAGGATGGCATATGTGGTGTTTCCTGCTGTTGTTTCTGTTGAGGGTCCGGGACCCTCTTATAAAAAGGCTGAAGGAGGAGACCTGTACTGGGTGTCCAAGCATGGTTTTTTGTTCAATATCCCGGTTCCTAAAAATGATCTCTGGGTTTCTAAAATCAATGCCATACCTGTACTTTATTGTTCAAAAGGATGGCATGTGTGCTCTTTCCTGCTGTTGATTCTGTTGAGGGTCCTGGACCCTCTTATAAAAAGGCTGAAGGAGAACGACCTGTACTGTACTGGGTGTCCAAGCATGTTTTTTTGTTCAATTTCCTGGTTCCTAAAAATTATCTCTGGGTTTCTAAAATCAATGCCATACCTGTACTGTATTGTTCAAAAGGATGGCATATGTGGTGTTTCCTGCTGTTGTTTCTGTTGAGGGTCCTGGACCCTCTTATAAAAAAGCTGAAGGAGAACGAAGTGTACTGGGTGTTCAATCATTTTTTTTGTTCAATTTCCCGGTTCCTAAAAATTATCTCCGGGTTTCTAAAATCAATGCCATACCTGTACTCTATTGTTCAAAAGGATGGCATATGTGATGTTTCATTCTGTTGTGCCTGTTGAGGGTTGTGGGCCATCGTATAAAAAGGCTGAAGGAGAACGACCTGTACTGGGTGTCCAAGTACATGTTTTGTTAAATATTCCCGGTTCCTCTAAATTATCTCCGGGTTCCTCAAATCAATGCCATACCTGTACTCGATTGTGCGAAAGGATGGCATATGTGGTGTTTCATGCTGTTGTGCCTGTTGAGGGTTGTGGGCCATCTTATAAAAAGGCTGAAGGAGAACAACCTGTACTGGGTGTCCAAGCACGTTTTTTGTTCAATATTCCCGGTTCCTCTAAATTATCTCCGGGTTTCTCAAATCAATGCCATACCTGTACTCTATTGTGCAAAAGGATGGCATATGTGGTGTTTCATGCTGTTGTGCCTGTTGAGGGTCGTGGGCCATCGTAAAAAAAATCTGAAGGAGAACAACCTGTACTGTGTGTCCAAGCACATTTTTTGCTCAATATTCCCGGTTCCTCTAAATTATCTCCGGGTTCCTCAAATCAATGCCATACCTGTACTCGATTGTGCAAAAGTATGGCATATGTGGTGTTTCATGCTGTTGTGCCTGTTGAGGGTCGTGGGCCATCGTATAAAAAGGCTGAAGGAGAACGACCTGTACTGGGTGTCCAAGCACATTTTTTGTTCAATATTCCCGGTTCCTCTAAATTATCTCCGGGTTCCTCAAATCAATGCCATACCTGTACTCTATTGTGCAAAAGGATGGCATATGTGGTGTTTCATACTGTTGTGCCTGTTGAGGGTCATGAGCCATCGTATAAAAGGCTGAAGGAGAACGACCTGTACTGGGTTTCAAAGTGCATTTTTTTTTCAATATTCCCTGTTCCTCTAAATTATCTCCGGGTTCCTCAAATCAATGCCATATTGGTAATCTATTGTGTAAAAGGATGGCATATGTGGTGTTTCCTGCTGTTGTTTCTGTTGAGGGTCCTGGACCCTCGTCTAAAAAGGCTGAAGGAGAACAAAGTGTACTGGTTGTCCAAGCATCTTTTCCATCTCCCAAATCCTAAAAATTATCTCCGGGTTTCTAAAATGGATGCCATACCTGTACTCTATTGTGCAAAAGGATGGCATATGTGGTGTTTCCTGCTGTTGTTTCTGTTGAGGGTCCGGGACCCTCTTATAAAAAGGCTGAAGGAGGAGACCTGTACTGGGTGTCCAAGCATGGTTTTTGGTTCAATTTCCCGGTTCCTAAAAATGATCTCTGGGTTTCTAAAATCAATGCCATACCTGTACTTTATTGTTCAAAAGGATGGCATGTGTGCTCTTTCCTGCTGTTGATTCTGTTGAGGGTTCTGGACCCTCTTATAAAAAGGCTGAAGGAGAACGACCTGTACTGTACTGGGTATCCAAGCATGGTTTTTTGTTCAATTTCCTGGTTCCTAAAAATTATCTCTGGGTTTCTAAAATCAATGCCATACCTGTACTGTATTGTTCAAAAGGATGGCATATGTGGTGTTTCCTGCTGTTGTTTCTGTTGAGGGTCCTGGACCCTCTTATAAAAAGGCTGAAGGAGAACGAAGTGTACTGGGTGTTCAATCATTTTGTTTTTTCAATTTCCCGGTTCCTAAAAATTATCTCCGGGTTTCTAAAATCAATGCCATACCTGTACTCTATTGTTCAAAAGGATGGCATATGTGATGTTTCATGCTGTTGTGCCTGTTGAGGGTTGTGGGCCATCTTATAAAAAGGCTGAAGGAGAACGACCTGTACTGGGTGTCCAAGTACATGTTTTGTTCAATATTCCTGGTTCCTCTAAATTATCTCCGGGTTCCTCAAATCAATGCCATACCTGTACTCAATTGTGCAAAACGATGGCATATGTGGTGTTTCATGCTGTTGTGCCTGTTGAGGGTTGTGGGCCATCTTATAAAAAAGGTTGAAGGAGAACGACCTGTACTGGGTGTCCAAGCACGTTTTTTGTTCAATATTCCCGGTTCCTCTAAATTATCTCCGGGTTTCTCAAATCAATGCCATACCTGTACTCTATTGTGCAAAAGGATGGCATATGTGGTGTTTCATGCTGTTGTGCCTGTTGAGGGCCGTGGGCCATCGTAAAAAAAATCTGAAGGAGAACAACCTGTACTGTGTGTCCAAGCACATTTTTTGCTCAATATTCCCGGTTCCTCTAAATTATCTCCGGGTTCCTCAAATCAATGCCATACCTGTACTCGATTGTGCAAAAGTATGGCATATGTGGTGTTTCATGCTGTTGTGCCTGTTGAGGGTCGTGGGCCATCGTATAAAAAGGCTGAAGGAGAACGACCTGTACTGGGTGTCCAAGCACATTTTTTGTTCAATATTCCCGGTTCCTCTAAATTATCTCCGGGATCCTCAAATCAATGCCATACCTGTACTCCATTGTGCAAAAGGATGGCATATGTGGTGTTTCATACTGTTGTGCCTGTTGAGGGTCGTGGGCCATCGTATAAAAGGCTGAAGGAGAACGACCTGTACTGGGTTTCAAAGCGCATTTTTTTTCAATATTCCCGGTTCCTCTAAATTATCTCCGGGTTCTTCAAATCAATGCCATATCGGTAATCTATTGTGTAAAAGGATGGCATATGTGGTGTTTCCTGCTGTTGTTTCTGTTGAGGGTCCGGGACCCTCGTCTAAAAAGGCTGAAGGAGAACAAAGTGTACTGGTTGTCCAAGCATCTTTTCCATCTCCCAAATCCTAAAAATTATCTCCGGGTTTCTAAAATGGATGCCATACCTGTACTCTATTGTGCAAAAGGATGGCATATGTGGTGTTTCCTGCTGTTGTTTCTGTTGAGGGTCCGGGACCCTCTTATAAAAAGGCTGAAGGAGGAGACCTGTACTGGGTGTCCAAGAATGGTTTTTTGTTCAATTTCCCGGTTCCTAAAAATGATCTCTGGGTTTCTAAAATCAATGCCATACCTGTACTTTATTGTTCAAAAGGATGGCATGTGTACTCTTTCCTGCTGTTGATTCTGTTGAGGGTCCTGGGCCCTCTTATAAAAAGGCTGAAGGAGAACGACCTGTACTGTACTGGGTATCCAAGCATGGTTTTTTGTTCAATTTCCTGGTTCCTAAAAATTATCTCTGGGTTTCTAAAATCAATGCCATACCTGTACTGTATTGTTCAAAAGGATGGCATTTGTGGTGTTTCCTGCTGTTGTTTCTGTTGAGGGTCCTGGACCCTCTTATAAAAAGGCTGAAGGAGAACGAAGTGTACTGGGTGTTCAATCATTTTTTTGTTCAATTTCCCGGTTCCTAAAAATTATCTCCGGGTTTCTAAAATCAATGCCATACCTGTACTCTATTGTTCAAAAGGATGGCATATGTGATGTTTCATGCTGTTGTGCCTGTTGAGGGTTGTGGGCCATCTTATAAAAAGGCTGAAGGAGAACGACCTGTACTGGGTGTCCAAGTACATGTTTTGTTCAATATTCCCGGTTCCTCTAAATAATCTCCGGGTTCCTCAAATCAATGACATACCTGTACTCGATTGTGCAAAAGGATGGCATATGTGGTGTTTCATGCTGTTGTGCCTGTTGAGGGTTGTTGGCCATCTTATAAAAAGGCTGAAGGAGAACGACCTGTACTGGGTGTCCAAGCACGTTTTTTGTTCAATATTCCCGGTTCCTCTAAATTATCTCCGGGTTTCTCAAATCAATGCCATACCTGTACTCTATTGTGCAAAAGGATGGCATATGTGGTGTTTCATGCTGTTGTGCCTGTTGAGGGTCGTGGGCCATTGTAAAAAAAATCTGAAGAACAACCTGTACTGTGTGTCCAAGCACATTTTTTGCTCAATATTCCCGGTTCCTCTAAATTATCTCCGGGTTCCTCAAATCAATGCCATACCTGTACTCGATTGTGCAAAAGTATGGCATATGTGGTGTTTCATGCTGTTGTGCCTGTTGAGGGTCGTGGGCCATCGTATAAAAAGGCTGAAGGAGAACGACCTGTACTGGGTGTCCAAGCACATTTTTTGTTCAATATTCCCGGTTCCTCTAAATTATCTCCGGGATCCTCAAATCAATGCCATACCTGTACTCCATTGTGCAAAAGGATGGCATATGTGGTGTTTCATACTGTTGTGCCTGTTGAGGGTCGTGGGCCATCGTATAAAAGGCTGAAGGAGAACGACCTGTACTGGGTTTCAAAGCGCATTTTTTTTCAATATTCCCGGTTCCTCTAAATTATCTCCGGGTTCTTCAAATCAATGCCATATCGGTAATCTATTGTGTAAAAGGATGGCATATGTGATGTTTCCTGCTGTTGTTTCTGTTGAGGGTCCGGGACCCTCGTCTAAAAAGGCTGAAGGAGAACAAAGTGTACTGGTTGTCCAAGCATCTTTTCCATCTCCCAAATCCTAAAAATTATCTCCGGGTTTCTAAAATGGATGCCATACCTGTACTCTATTGTGCAAAAGGATGGCATATGTGGTGTTTCCTGCTGTTGTTTCTGTTGAGGGTCCGGGACCCTCTTATAAAAAGGCTAAAGGAGGAGACCTGTACTGGGTGTCCAAGCATGGTTTTTTGTTCAATTTCCCGGTTCCTAAAAATGATCTCTGGGTTTCTAAAATCAATGCCATACCTGTACTTTATTGTTCAAAAGGATGGCATGTGTACTCTTTCCTGCTGTTGATTCTGTTGAGGGTCCTGGACCCTCTTATAAAAAGGCTGAAGGAGAACGACCTGTACTGTACTGGGTGTCCAAGCATGGTTTTTTGTTCAATTTCCTGGTTCCTAAAAATTATCTCTGGGTTTCTAAAATCAATGCCATACCTGTACTGTATTGTTCAAAAGGATGGCATATGTGGTGTTTCCTGCTGTTGTTTCTGTTGAGGGTCCTGGACCCTCTTATAAAAAGGCTGAAGGAGAACGAAGTGTACTGGGTGTTCAATCATTTTTTTTGTTCAATTTCCCTGTTCCTAAAAATTATCTCCGGGTTTCTAAAATCAATGCCATACCTGTACTCTCTTGTTCAAAAGGATGGCATATGTGCTCTTTCCTGCTGTTGTTTCTGTTGAGGGTCCTGGACCCTCTTATAAAAAGGCTGAAGGAGAACAAAGTGTACTGGGTGTCCAATCATTTTTTTTGTTCAATTTCCCGGTTCCTAAAAATTATCTCCGGGTTTCTAAAATCAATGCCATACCTGTACTCTATTGTTCAAAAGGATGGCATATGTGGTGTTTCCTGCTATTGTTTCTGTTGAGGGTCCTGGACCCTCTTATAAAAAGGCTGAAGGAGAATGAAGTGTACTGGGTGTCCAATCATTTTTTTTTTGTTCAATTTCCCGGTTCCTAAAAATTATCTCTGGGTTTCTAAAATCAATGCCATACCTGTACTCTATTGTTCAAAAGGATGGCATATGTGGTGTTTCCTGCTGTTGTTTCTGTTGAGGTTCCTGGACCCTCTTATAAAAAGGCTGAAGGAGAACGACGTGTACTGGGTGTCCAATCATTTTTTTTGTTCAATTTCCCGGTTCCTAAAAATTATCTACGGGTTTCTAAAATCAATTTCATACCTGTACTCTATTGTTCAAAAGGATGGCATATGTGCTCTTTCCTGCTGTTGTTTCTGTTGAGGGTCCGGAACCCTCGTATAAAAAGGCTGAAGGAGAACGAAGTGTACTGGTTGTCCAAGCATCTTTTTCCATCTCCCGGTTCCTAAAAATTATTTCCGGGTTCCTAAAATGGATGCCATACCTGTACTGGAATGTTCAAAAGGATGGCATATGTGGTGTTTCCTGCTGTTGTTTCTGTTGAGGGTCCGGGACCCTTGTATAAAAAGGCTGAAGGAGAATGAAGTGTACTGGGTGTCCAATCATGTTTCTTTTTAAATTTCCTGGTTCCTAAAAATTATCTCCGGGTTCCTAAAATCAATGCCATACCTGTACTTTATTGTTCAAAAGGATGGCATAGGTGGTGTTTCATGCTGTTGTGTCTGTGGAGGGTCCTGGACCCTCGTCTACAAATGCGGAAGGAGAATGACCTGTACTGGGTGTCCAAGCACGTTTTTTGTTCAGTATTCCCGGTTCCTCTAAATTATCTCCAGTTTCCTCAAATCAATGCCATACCTGTACTCTATTGTGCAAAAGTATGGCATATGTGGTGTTTCATGCTGTTGTGCCTGTTGAGGGTCGTGGGCCATCGTATAAAACGGCTGAAGGAGAACGACCTGTACTGCCTTGCTGCTCCTTTTAGGCAGGCCAGCTCTTTGCATACAGGCCCATAGACTCTGTAACAGATGCCTCTTTTAGGGAGAGGTGCAGCCATTTTGCAGGGTCAGAACCTCTGTCTGCAACTGGTATACTTGATTGTGCAAAAGGAAGTAACCTTACCATGGTTCCCTGACCGCATGTCTTGTTGTTATATTTTGGTGAGGGTAATCATGCAGGCCATATAAACCTCGTCCGATAGGAGTAACAGGGATGAAAGTGCTAAGAATAGTACTACTTTACGCAACCTAGTTAGCCATGGGCCCGAGTCCAAGACAGCATGTCTTGTTGTTTTATTTGGTACGGCTAATCATTCAGGCCATATAGACCTCCCTCGAGAGGTTTGGAAGTAACAGGGATGAAAGTGCTAAGAATAGTACTACTTTACACAACCTAGTTAGCCATGGGTCCCAGTCCAAGACTGCATGTCTTGTTGTTTTATTTGGTCAGGGTAATCATGCAGGCCATATAGACCTCCCACCATTAGGGGTTGTAACAGGTATTAAACTAATAAGAACAGTACTACTGAAATAAACCTAGTTAACATGGTTCCAAGAGCGCAGGTTTTATTGCTGTACTTTGTTAGGCTAATCATGATGGTCATGTAGACCTCCCCCGAGAGGTGGAAGTAACAGGGATGAAAGTGCTAAGAATAGTACTACTTTACACAACCTATTTAGCCATGGGTCCCAGTCCAAGACCGCATGTCTTGTTGTTTTATTTGGTCTGGATAATCATGCAGGTCATATAGACCTCCCACCATTAGGGGTTGTAACAGGTATTAAACTAATAAGAACAGTACTACTGAAATAAACCTACTTAACATGGTTCCAAGAGCGCAGGTTTTATTGATGTACTGTGTTAGGCTAATCATGATGGCCATATAGACCTCCCTCGAGAGGTCTGGAAGTAACAGGGATGAAAGTGCTAAGAATAGTACTACTTTACACAACCTAGTTAGCCATGGGTCCCAGTCCAAGACCGCATGTCTTGTTGTTTTATTTGGTCAGGGTAATCATGCAGGCCATATAGACCTCCCACTATTAGGGGTTGTAACAGGTATTAAACTGATAAGAACAGTACTACTGAAATAAACCTACTTAACATGGTTCCAAGAGCGCAGGTTTTATTGTTGTACTTTGTTAGGCTAATCATAATGCCCATGTGGACCTCCCTCGAGAGGTCCGAGTAACAGGGATGAAAGTGCTAAGAATAGTACTACTTTACACAACCTAGTTAGCCATGGGTTCCAGTCCAAGACTGCATGTCTTGTTGTTTTATTTAATCCGGATAATCATGCAGGCCATATAGACCTCCCACCATTAGGGGTTGTAACAGGTATTAAACTAATAAGAACAGTACTACTGAAATAAACCTAGTTAACATGGTTCCAAGAGCGCAGGTTTTATTGTTGTACTTTGTTAGGCTAATCATGATGGCCATGTAGACCTCCCTCGAGAGGTGGGAGTAACAGGGATGAAAGTGCTAATAATAGTACTACTTTACACAACCTAGTTAGCCATGTGTCCCAGTTCAAGGCCGCATGTCTTGTTGTTTTATTTGGTCAGGGTAATCATGCAGGCCATACAGACCTTCCACCATTAGGGGTTGTAACAGGTATTAAACTAATAAGAACAGTACTACTGAAATAAATCTAGTTAACATGGTTCCAAGAGCGCAGGTTTTATTGTTGTACTTTGTTAGGCTAATCATGATGGCCATGTAGACCTCCCCCCGAGAGGTGGGAGTAACAGGGATGAAAGTGCTAAGAATAGAACTACTTTACACAACCTAGTTAGCCATGGGTCCCAGTCCAAGACCGCATGTCTTGTTGTTTTATTTGGTCCGGCTAATCATGCAGGCCATGTAGACCTCCCACCATTAGGGGTTGTAACAGGTATTAAACTAATAAGAACAGTACTACTTAACACAACCTAGTTACCATGGGTCCCAGACCGCATGTCTTGTGGTTATATTTGGTGAGGGTAATCAGGCAGGCTGCATAGACCTCCCCCGATAGGGGGAGTTACAGGGATTAAAGAGCTAAGAATAGTACAAGTTAACACAACCTAGTTAACATGGTTCCCAGACCGCATGTTTTGTTGTTATACTTTGTCAGGATAATCAGGCAGGCCATATAGACCTCCCCCGATAGGGGGAGTAACAGGGATTAAAGTGCTAAGAATAGTACTACTTAACACAACCTAGTTACCATGGGTCCCAGACGGCATGTTTAATTTTTATACTTTGTCAGGGTAATTATATATTTAACAAATTTATCTATTTATCTTCTAACGATTCTATCTAACTATCAATCTATGTATATCTATCAATCAAATCTATCTATCTCGTGTCCGGACTGTTTTGAGACAGCCACTTATGTTTTTGACAAATTTGAAGTAGGAGGACAGACCAATCACAGGGATTAAACAGCTAAGAATAGTACTACTTAAGAAAACCTAGTTATACCAGTACCACCATGGGTCCCAGACCGCATGTTTGGTTGTTATACTTTGTCAGGGTAATCATGCAGGCAATATAGACCTCCCCCAATAGGGGGAGTTACAGGGATGAAAGTGCTAAGAATAGTACTACTTAACACAACCTAGTTACCATGGGTCTCAGACCACATGTTTTCTTGTTATACTTTGTCAGGGTAATCATGCAGGCCATATAGACCTCCCCCGATAGGGTGAGTAACAGGGATTAAAGTGCTAAGAATAGTACTACTTAACACAATCTAGTTACCATGGGTGACAGACCGCATGTCTTATTGTTATATTTTGGTAAGGTAATCACTGAGGGCCATATAGACCTCCCCCTATAGGGGGAGTTACAAGGATTAAAGTGCTAAGAATTGTACAACTTAACACAACCTAGTTAACATGGGTCCCAGACCGCATGTCTTGTTGTCATATTTTGTCAGGATAATCAGGCAGGCCATATAGACCTCCCCCAATAGGGGGAGTAACAGGGATTAAAGTGCTAAGAATAGTACTACTTAACACAACCTAGTTACCATGGGTCCAGAACCGCATGTCTTATTGTTATATTTTGGTAAGGTAATCATGCAGGCCATATAGACCTCCCCCGATAAGGGGAGTTACAGGGATTAAAGGGCTAAGAATAGTACAACTTAACACAACCTATTTAACATGGGTCCCAGACCGCATGTCTTGTTGTTATATTTTGTCAGGATAATCAGGCAGGCCATATAGACCTCCCCCGATAGGGGGAGTAAAAGGGATTAAAGTGCTAAGTATAGTACTACTTAACACAACCTAGTAACCATGGGTCCCAGATGGCATGTTTAATTATTATACTTTGTCAGGGTAATTAAATATTTAACAAATCTATCTATTTATCTTCTAACGATTCTATCTAACTATCAATCTATGTATATCTATCAATCAAATCTATCTATCTCGTGTCCGGACTGTTTTGAGACAGCCACTTATGTTTTTGACAAATTTGAAGTAGGAGGACAGAACAATCACAGGGATTAACCAGCTAAGAATAGTACTACTTAAGAAAACCTAGTTATACCAGTACCACCATGGGTCCCAGCCCGCATGTTTGGTTGTTATACTTTGTCAGGGTAATCATGCAGGCAATATAGACCTCCCCCGATAGGGGGAGTTACAGGGATGAAAGTGCTAAGAATATTACTACTTAACACAACCTAGTTACCATGGGTCTCAGACCACATGTTTTGTTGTTATACTTTGTCAGGGTAATCATGCAGGCCATATAGACCTCCCCCGATAGGGGGAGTAACAGGGATTAAAGTGCTAAGAATAGTACTATTTAACACAACTTTGTTACCATGGGTCACAGACCGCATGTCTTATTGTTATATTTTGGTAAGGTAATCATTGAGGGCCATATAGACCTCCCCCGATAAGGGGAGTAACAGGGATTAAAGTGCTAAGAATAGTACAACTTAACACAACCTAGTTAACATGGGTCCCAGACCGCATGTCTTGTTGTTATATTTTGTCAGGATAATCAGGCAGGCCATATAGACCTCCCCCAATAGGGGGAGTAACAGGGATTAAAGTGCTAAGAATAGTACTACTTAACACAACCTAGTTACCATGGGTCCAGAACCGCATGTCTTATTGTTATATTTTGGTAAGGTAATCATGCAGGCCATATAGACCTCCCCCGATAAGGGGAGTTACAGGGTGTTACGGTTACCCTTAGTCTCGCTGAGAGATGGACCGCTTAGTAGCCTGGATTCCTATTGCTGAAGAGGGGAGAAACTGCTTTCCATAGTATTCTATATGAGTCTCGCAAATGTAGAATAATCCCCCTTAGCTGTAGTACAGCTAGGATACCCTTCTGCCCACAAAAACGAGTCAACGCTGCGATTGAGGGACAACCAAGAACTGAGGACTGGGATGCCCAGCCTGCTTTTTATTTAGGTTACATGCACACAGGGCACTCCCAGGGGGGGAAGCATAAAATCCCCCATCACACATTTAGACAAAGCCCTTGGACAGGCCACCGCAGATAACAAGTACACACAAGAAAACAATTGAGTCCTTCTTATCACCTAGCAGTGAATGCTTATCACAAACTTAATTACAGTACACAATATGCTAGGAAACCTGCCTCAGAAAATAGTTTTCTCAAAACTGAACAGAGTTAACCCTTTATGAAATGATACTTGTTACAGTTTTCTTGGAGCCCTTCTTAGGCGCTGGCTTGGCTGGTTCAGGCATTGCTGCTGGGAAATAAGTTTCTTCACAACAAAATAACTAATGCTTCTGTAACAGTGCTCCCTTTCTGTGGAACACTCTGGCAGACACGGTCTGACCCCTTTTCGGGGCAGACTAAGGCTGTCCAGACCGCTGGTTATGCGGGGCTGAGGTCGGTTTGTCTGGACAACCCGTCGGCGTTGCCATTCTGTTTCCCAGGTCTGTAAGTAATGGTGAAATTGAAGGGTTGCAACGATAAACTCCAACGTAATAGCCTGCCATTATCTCCAGAGACCCGGTTCAGCCACACCAACGGGTTATGGTCGGTGACCAGAGTGAACTCCTGCCCATATAAATAGGGAGTCAATTTCTTTAATGCCCACACCAAAGCCAAACACTCCTTTTCGACCGCTGCATAGCTGACTTCGCGGGGCAGGAGCTTCCGGCTGATGTAGGCAACTGGATGCTCCCCTCCATCTTCGCCTACTTGGCTGAGGACGGCTCCCAGCCCGAACATGGAAGCATCTGTATGGACGATAAAACGTTTGTTAAGGGCTGGAGCCGCCAAGACAGGAGCGTTAATTAGAGCATTTTTGAGAGCCTGGAAAGCCGTTTCACAGTGGGGAGACCACAGGACCTGTCGAGGTAAGTTCTTCTTGGTCAAGTCAGTCAGGGGTTTGGCAAGTGTGCTGTAGTCTGGTACGAACCGTCTATAGTACCCTGCCGTGCCCAGGAAGGCTAGGACCTGAGTCTTAGTGATGGGGGTGGGCCAATTGGCGACAGCTTCTATCTTGGCCGGCTCTGGTCGCTGCTTTCCACACCCCACCCGGTGACCCAGGTACTGTACCTCGGCCATCCCAAAGTGGCATTTTTCTGGCTTCAGAGTCAGGCCAGCAGCCCGGATCTGATCCAGAACCATTCCTATGTGAGCTAAGTGGTCCTCCCATGACTCACTGTGGATCGCTATGTCGTCCAGGTAGGCGCAAGCAAAACTCTGGAAGCCATCCAGGAGCCTATCCACCAAGCGCTGGAATGTAGCTGGGGCATTCTTCATCCCAAACGGCATTACCCTAAACTGATATAAGCCGAATGGGGTGACGAATGCCGACTTGGGGATAGCCTCCGGGGCCAGGGGAATCTGCCAGTAACCTTTGCAGAGGTCAATAGTGGTCAGGTAATTTCCCCTGGCTATACGATCGAGTAGCTCGTCTACCCTGGGCATAGGGTAAGCGTCCGTCACGGTCTTTTCATTGAGCCTCCGATAGTCTACGCAGAACCGGGTGGTCCCATCTTTCTTGGGCACCAAGACAACTGGGGAGGCCCAGGGACTATCGGAGGGCTCAATTACCCTGAGTTGGAGCATCTCATCGATCTCCTTCTTCATTCCTATCCTAACTGCTTCGGGGATTCGGTACGGAGCCTGGCGCAAGGGAGCTTGTCCCGGAGTATCTACCTGGTGGGTGGTTAAAGTAGTGTACCCTGGCTTCGGGGAGAAGGTGAGGTGTTTGGACTGTAGGAGTTGGTTGAGCTGCTCCCTTTCAGTGGGGCTAAGTCGGTCTCCTATCTGAACCTGAGCCACTATACCTGTGGGGAGACTCTTCTCTAATAGGTCTGGAATGGGTAGACTGTCGGGGCCTTCCTGAGGGGAACAACATACGGCCGTCACGTTCTCTGGTCGCTCAAAATATTCCTTGAGCATGTTTACATGGAATGTCTTTCTAAGATTGTTGTCGTGGCAGCTAGCTATCACATAAGTGGTGTCTCCCCTTTTCTCTACGATCTGGTAGGGGCCCTGCCAGGACGCCTGCAATTTGTCTGTCTTCACCGGCTTAAGTACTAACACCTTTTGTCCTATGGTAAAGATTCTCTTTCGGGCCCCCCGATCGTACCATACTTTCTGTCTTCTCTGGGCCGACTGGAGATTAGCCCGCACGGATTTGGCTAATTGCTCCATTCGGTCCCTGAGTTCCAGCACGTATGGCACAATGGGGACACCGTCAGTCTCCATCTCTCCCTCCCAGTGCTCCCGGATCAGGTTTAGGGGTCCCCGTACCTTTCTTCCGTAGAGCAACTCGAAGGGAGAGAACCCTGTCGTTTCCTGGGGCACCTCCCGATAAGCAAAAAGGAGGTGCGGCAGGAAGCGTTCCCAGTCTCGGTATTCCTGAGTGAACGTCTTGAGCATTTGCTTGAGGGTCCCATTGAACCTCTCACACAGCCCGTTCGTCTGGGGGTGGTATGGGGAGCTCAGGAGGGACTTAATTTTGCAAACCTGCCAGAGTTGTTGGGTCAATTCAGCCGTAAATTGGGTGCCTCGGTCGGATAGGATTTCTTTTGGAAATCCTACCCGGGAGAACACCTGTACTAGTGCATTCGCTACCGTATCCGCTTGTATGTTGGATAGGGCGACAGCCTCTGGGTACCTGGTAGCGTAGTCCACTACGGTAAGAATGTAGCGCTTACCGGAGGGACTAGGGGTAGCCAGTGGTCCCACTAGGTCAATAGCAACCCGGCTGAAGGGTTCCTCTACAATGGGCATATTTACTAGATGGGCTTTAGGGTGATCGCCTCGCCTTCCTACTCGTTGACACACATCGCAGGTGTTACAGTAAGTTCTAACGTCAGCGTGTACCCCTGGCCAAAAGAACGTGTGAGTAATGCGGTGTAGGGTACGGGTTACAGCTAGGTGGCCTGCTAAGGGGATGTCGTGGCCTATCTTGAGGATTTCTTGACGGTATTTGTGGGGCACTACCAGCTGTCGCCTACGCTGTCCCCTTTTCTCTGTCCAGCGGTATAGTTTCCCTTTTTCCCATAAGAATGTTTCATTATCTGCCCCGCCCCCTCCGGTCTCTGCTCGTTCCCGGTACTTTTGTAAGGTCGGGTCAGTCTTAGACTCTGTCTCAAAAGCATCTGGGGTGTCCCAGGGTATGGGGCCTAACATGTCAGGCAAGGTCGGGGTAGGTCTTACCTGTGTCTCCCGCACTGGTGAGAGTTCTCGCTCCGTCCGGGCTTGGGCCCGTGTAGTCACTGGGTCCGTCTCGTTGTTGCATACTGGAGCATAGGCAGAAGTCATGGGGCCCAAATCATTGCCCAGTAGTACTTCGGCAGGTAAATTATCCATTATGCCCACGTTCACAGCCCCCTTTCCCGCTCCCCAATCAAGATGCACTTTAGCTGTTGGAATTTTGTACACATCCCCCCCCGCCACTCTAACGGCCACAGTCTGTCCAGATCGCTTGTGCTCCGGCACCAAATGACTCTGTACCAGCGTGATAGTAGCCCCTGTGTCTCTCAATCCCTCGGTAGATCGCCCCTCGAGCCATACCTTCTGCCGATGGTGCTGGCGGTTATCTGAGGCAGCATATACAGGGTCCGCCTCGTGAAGCGGCCCCAAATATTCCTCCATAGGGGCCTCTTGGTTAACACAGAGGGTCCGGGCCGGACGATATGCCCCAGAGGGGTAATTGTAATTCCTGGGTGTCTGGTGCGTATTAAGGGGGCAGCTAGCCATGAAATGCCCTGGTTGCTTGCATCGGTGGCAAGTCGGTCTGGGACGCTCAGAGCTGTTATTGGGTGGTCCTGAGTGTCGGGCGGGCCCTGCGGGCACCGGGGCTCGGAATTCAGCACGAGGGGGTGCACGGTAAACCTCTCTGGGTTCGTGAAGACGGGAGTCATAATGTTCATCGGCCAATTTGGCTGCTTCTTCTAAGGTAGAAGGTCGCCTGTCTCGCAGCCATTCCTTCCCTTGCTGTTCCATGCCATTATAAAAATGTTCTAAGAGAAACAATTGTAAAATTTCCTCACCAGTCACCGCTTTACTTCCGCTCATCCAGTGATTTGCCGCTCTCCGCATTCGGTGCGCCCATTCCATATGGGTATCGTTAGGCTTCTTTTTCGTGCCCCGAAACTGTCGGCGATACGCGTCCGGAGTTACTGCGTACCGTCGCAACAGTGTCTCCTTAACTAGCTCATACTGTGTCACTTCCTCAGCACCCAGAGTACGAAAGGCTTCCAGGGCTCGCCCGGATAGTTTCCCAGACAATATCGTGGGCCACTCCCTGTTGGGAATCTGGTGCAGGGCACATTGCCTTTCGAAGTCCGCCAAATATTCATCAATCCCTGTCTCGCTCTCTAGGAAGGGTCGAAATGCCGCATAGGGTATCTTGGGCCTCCCAGCATTTTCGACAGGGATGATTACCTGCGGGGCTTCAGCATTGCAGTGTGCGTTCGCTAGGTTGAGTTCGTGGGCTCGAGTCTCTCGTATATCCTTGTCCGCTTCCGCCATCAACTGCTGTACCAATTCCATGGAGGGGTTCGGCCCGTACAGTGAGAGCCTCTCCCGAACAATCCTGGTTTTTTCGTCACTAATCGTGGTCGGTGTTTCCGCCATTGTGAAGCTCTGATCCAGTTCGGTCAATTCTGCGATCAGCTCTCTCCTCGGCCGGTTGCTGGCGTACCCCCCTCTGCTTTCAAGTAAATCCTTTAGGGTTGTACGCTTCAATTTTTCATAAGCGCTCTCCATCTGTTCTGTACCTCTCCTAGGAAATCCAGGAAAAATCCCACCGCTGCCGCCAAATGTTACGGTTACCCTTAGTCTCGCTGAGAGATGGACCGCTTAGTAGCCTGGATTCCTATTGCTGAAGAGGGGAGAAACTGCTTTCCATAGTATTCTATATGAGTCTCGCAAATGTAGAATAATCCCCCTTAGCTGTAGTACAGCTAGGATACCCTTCTGCCCACAAAAACGAGTCAACGCTGCGATTGAGGGACAACCAAGAACTGAGGACTGGGATGCCCAGCCTGCTTTTTATTTAGGTTACATGCACACAGGGCACTCCCAGGGGGGGAAGCATAAAATCCCCCATCACACATTTAGACAAAGCCCTTGGACAGGCCACCGCAGATAACAAGTACACACAAGAAAACAATTGAGTCCTTCTTATCACCTAGCAGTGAATGCTTATCACAAACTTAATTACAGTACACAATATGCTAGGAAACCTGCCTCAGAAAATAGTTTTCTCAAAACTGAACAGAGTTAACCCTTTATGAAATGATACTTGTTACAGTTTTCTTGGAGCCCTTCTTAGGCGCTGGCTTGGCTGGTTCAGGCATTGCTGCTGGGAAATAAGTTTCTTCACAACAAAATAACTAATGCTTCTGTAACACAGGGATTAAAGGGCTAAGAATAGTACAATTTAACACAACCTATTTAACATGGGTCCCAGACCGCATGTCTTGTTGTTATATTTTGTCAGGATAATCAGGCAGGCCATATAGACCTCCCCCGATAGGGGGAGTAAAAGGGATTAAAGTGCTAAGAATAGTACTACTTAACACAACCTAGTAACCATGGGTCCCAGATGGCATGTTTAATTATTATACTTTGTCAGGGTAATTAAATATTTAACAAATCTATCTATTTATCTTCTAACGATTCTATCTAACTATCAATCTACGTATATCTATCAATCAAATCTATCTATCTCGTGTCCGGACTGTTTTGAGACAGCCACTTATGTTTTTGACAAATTTGAAGTAGGAGGACAGAACAATCACAGGGATTAACCAGCTAAGAATAGTACTACTTAAGAAAACCTAGTTATACCAGTACCACCATGGGTCCCAGACCGCATGTTTGGTTGTTATACTTTGTCAGGGTAATCATGCAGGCAATATAGACCTCCCCCGATAGGGGGAGTTACAGGGATGAAAGTGCTAAGAATATTACTACTTAACACAACCTAGTTACCATGGGTCTCAGACCACATGTTTTGTTGTTATACTTTGTCAGGGTAATCATGCAGGCCATATAGACCTCCCCCGATAGGGGGAGTAACAGGGATTAAAGTGCTAAGAATAGTACTATTTAACACAACTTTGTTACCATGGGTCACAGACCGCATGTCTTATTGTTATATTTTGGTAAGGTAATCATTGAGGGCCATATAGACCTCCCCCGATAAGGGGAGTAACAGGGATTAAAGTGCTAAGAATAGTACAATTTAACACAACCTAGTTAACATGGGTCCCAGACCGCATGTCTTGTTGTTATATTTTGTCAGGATAATCAGGCAGGCCATATAGACCTCCCCCAATAGGGGGAGTAACAGGGATTAAAGTGCTAAGAATAGTACTACTTAACACAACCTAGTTACCATGGGTCCAGAACCGCATGTCTTATTGTTATATTTTGGTAAGGTAATCATGCAGGCCATATAGACCTCCCCCGATAAGGGGAGTTACAGGGATTAAAGGGCTAAGAATAGTACAACTTAACACAACCTAGTTAACATGGGTCCCAGACCGCATGTCTTGTTGTTATATTTTGTCAGGATAATCAGGAAGGCCATATAGACCTCCCCCAATAGGGGGAGTAACAGGGATTAAAGTGCTAAGAATAGTACTACTTAACACAACCTAGTTACCATGGGTCCCAGATGGCATGTTTAATTATTATACTTTGTCAGGGTAATTAAATATTTAACAAATCTATCTATTTATCTTCTAACGATTCTATCTAACTATCAATCTATGTATATCTATCAATCAAATCTATCTATCTCGTGTCCGGACTGTTTTGAGACAGCCACTTATGTTTTTGACAAATTTGAAGTAGGAGGACAGAACAATCACAGGGATTAACCAGCTAAGAATAGTACTACTTAAGAAAACCTAGTTATACCAGTACCACCATGGGTCCCAGCCCGCATGTTTGGTTGTTATACTTTGTCAGGGTAATCATGCAGGCAATATAGACCTCCCCCGATAGGGGGAGTTACAGGGATGAAAGTGCTAAGAATAGTAATACTTAACACAACCTAGTTACCATGGGTCTCAGACCACATGTTTTGTTGTTATACTTTGTCAGGATAATCATGCAGGCCATATAGACCTCCCCCGATAGGGGGAGTAACAGGGATTAAAGTGCTAAGAATAGTACTACTTAACACAACTTTGTTACCATGGGTCACAGACCGCATGTCTTATTGTTATATTTTGGTAAGGTAATCATTGAGGGCCATATAGACCTCCCCCGATAAGGGGAGTAACAGGGATTAAAGTGCTAAGAATAGTACAACTTAACACAACCTAGTTAACATGGGTCCCAGACCGCATGTCTTGTTGTTATATTTTGTCAGGATAATCAGGCAGGCCATATAGACCTCCCCCGATAGGGGGAGTAACATGGATTAAAGTACTAAGAATATTACTACTTAACACAACCTAGTTACCATGGGTCCCAGACTGCATGTCTTAATGGTATATTTTGGTAAGGTAATCATGCAAGCCATATAGACCTCCCCCGATAGGGGGAGTTACAGGGATTAAAGTGCTAAGAATAGTACAACTTAACACAACCTAGTTACCATAGGTCCCAGACCGCATGTTTAATTATTATACTTTGACAGGGTAATTATATATCTAACAAATCTATCTATTTATCTTCTATCGATTCTATCTAACTATCAATCTATGTATATCTATCAATCAAATCTATCTATCTCGTGTCCGGACTGTTTTGAGACAGCCACTTATGTTTTTGACAAATTTGAAGTAGGAGGACAGAACAATCACAGGGATTAACCAGCTAAGAATAGTACTACTTAAGAAAACCTAGTTATACCAGTACCACCATGGGTCCCAGCCCGCATGTTTGGTTGTTATACTTTGTCAGGGTAATCATGCAGGCAATATAGACCTCCCCCGACAGGGGGAGTTACAGGGATGAAAGTGCTAAGAATAGTACTACTTAACACAACCTAGTTACCATGGGTCTCAGACCACATGTTTTGTTGTTATACTTTGTCAGGGTAATCATGCAGGCCATATAGACCTCCCCCGATAGGGGGAGTAACAGGGATTAAAGTGCTAAGAATAGTACTACTTAACACAACTTTGTTATCATGGGTCACAGACCGCATGTCTTATTGTTATATTTTGGTAAGGTAATCATTGAGGGCCATATAGACCTCCCCCTATAAGGGGAGTAACAGGGATTAAAGTGCTAAGAATAGTACAACTTAACACAACCTAGTTAACATGGGTCCAGAACCGCATGTCTTATTGTTATATTTTGGTAAGGTAATCATGCAGGCCATATAGACCTCCCCCGATAAGGGGAGTTACAGGGATTAAAGGGCTAAGAATAGTACAACTTAACACAACCTAGTTAACATGGGTCCCAGACCGCATGTCTTGTTGTTATATTTTGTCAGGATAATCAGGAAGGCCATATAGACCTCCCCCAATAGGGGGAGTAACAGGGATTAAAGTGCTAAGAATAGTACTACTTAACACAACCTAGTTACCATGGGTCCCAGATGGCATGTTTAATTATTATACTTTGTCAGGGTAATTAAATATTTAACAAATCTATCTATTTATCTTCTAACGATTCTATCTAACTATCAATCTATGTATATCTATCAATCAAATCTATCTATCTCGTGTCCGGACTGTTTTGAGACAGCCACTTATGTTTTTGACAAATTTGAAGTAGGAGGACAGAACAATCACAGGGATTAACCAGCTAAGAATAGTACTACTTAAGAAAACCTAGTTATACCAGTACCACCATGGGTCCCAGCCCGCATGTTTGGTTGTTATACTTTGTCAGGGTAATCATGCAGGCAATATAGACCTCCCCCGATAAGGGGAGTTACAGGGATGAAAGTGCTAAGAATAGTACTACTTAACACAACCTAGTTACCATGGGTCTCAGACCACATGTTTTGTTGTTATACTTTGTCAGGGTAATCATGCAGGCCATATAGACCTCCCCCGATAGGGGGAGTAACAGGGATTAAAGTGCTAAGAATAGTACTACTTAACACAACTTTGTTACCATGGGTCACAGACCGCATGTCTTATTGTTATATTTTGGTAAGGTAATCATTGAGGGCCATATAGACCTCCCCCGATAAGGGGAGTAACAGGGATTAAAGTGCTAAGAATAGTACAACTTAACACAACCTAGTTAACATGGGTCCCAGACCGCATGTCTTGTTGTTATATTTTGTCAGGATAATCAGGCAGGCCATATAGACCTCCCCCGATAGGGGGAGTAACATGGATTAAAGTGCTAAGAATAGTACTACTTAACACAACTTTGTTACCATGGGTCACAGACCGCATGTCTTATTGTTATATTTTGGTAAGGTAATCATTGAGGGCCATATAGACCTCCCCCGATAAGGGGAGTAACAGGGATTAAAGTGCTAAGAATAGTACTACTTAACACAACCTAGTTAACATGGGTCCCAGACCGCATGTCTTGTTGTTATATTTTGTCAGGATAATCAGGCAGGCCATATAGACCTCCCCCGATAGGGGGAGTAACATGGATTAAAGTGCTAAGAATAGTACTACTTAACACAACCTAGTTACCATGGGTCCCAGACCGCATGTCTTAATGGTATATTTTGGTAAGGTAATCATGCAAGCCATATAGACCTCCCCTGATAGGGGGAGTTACAGGGATTAAAGTGCTAAGAATAGTACAACTTAACACAACCTAGTTAACATGGGTCCCAGACCGCATGTCTTGCTGTTGTATTTTGTCAGGATAATCAGGCAGGCCATATAGACCTCCCCCGATAGGGGGAGTAACAGGGATTAAAGTGCTAAGAATAGTACTACTTAACACAACTTTGTTACCATGGGTCACAGACCGCATGTCTTATTGTTATATTTTGGTAAGGTAATCATTGAGGGCCATATAGACCTCCCCCGATAAGGGGAGTAACAGGGATTAAAGTGCTAAGAATAGTACAACTTAACACAACCTAGTTAACATGGGTCCCAGACCGCATGTCTTGTTGTTATATTTTGTCAGGATAATCAGGCAGGCCATATAGACCTCCCCCGATAGGGGGAGTAACATGGATTAAAGTACTAAGAATAGTACTACTTAACACAACCTAGTTACCATGGGTCCCAGACTGCATGTCTTAATGGTATATTTTGGTAAGGTAATCATGCAAGCCATATAGACCTCCCCCGATAGGGGGAGTTACAGGGATTAAAGTGCTAAGAATAGTACAACTTAACACAACCTAGTTACCATAGGTCCCAGACCGCATGTTTAATTATTATACTTTGACAGGGTAATTATATATCTAACAAATCTATCTATTTATCTTCTATCGATTCTATCTAACTATCAATCTATGTATATCTATCAATCAAATCTATCTATCTCGTGTCCGGACTGTTTTGAGACAGCCACTTATGTTTTTGACAAATTTGAAGTAGGAGGACAGAACAATCACAGGGATTAACCAGCTAAGAATAGTACTACTTAAGAAAACCTAGTTATACCAGTACCACCATGGGTCCCAGCCCGCATGTTTGGTTGTTATACTTTGTCAGGGTAATCATGCAGGCAATATAGACCTCCCCCGACAGGGGGAGTTACAGGGATGAAAGTGCTAAGAATAGTACTACTTAACACAACCTAGCTACCATGGGTCTCAGACCACATGTTTTGTTGTTATACTTTGTCAGGGTAATCATGCAGGCCATATAGACCTCCCCCGATAGGGGGAGTAACAGGGATTAAAGTGCTAAGAATAGTACTACTTAACACAACTTTGTTATCATGGGTCACAGACCGCATGTCTTATTGTTATATTTTGGTAAGGTAATCATTGAGGGCCATATAGACCTCCCCCTATAAGGGGAGTAACAGGGATTAAAGTGCTAAGAATAGTACAACTTAACACAACCTAGTTAACATGGGTCCAGAACCGCATGTCTTATTGTTATATTTTGGTAAGGTAATCATGCAGGCCATATAGACCTCCCCCGATAAGGGGAGTTACAGGGATTAAAGGGCTAAGAATAGTACAACTTAACACAACCTAGTTAACATGGGTCCCAGACCGCATGTCTTGTTGTTATATTTTGTCAGGATAATCAGGAAGGCCATATAGACCTCCCCCAATAGGGGGAGTAACAGGGATTAAAGTGCTAAGAATAGTACTACTTAACACAACCTAGTTACCATGGGTCCCAGATGGCATGTTTAATTATTATACTTTGTCAGGGTAATTAAATATTTAACAAATCTATCTATTTATCTTCTAACGATTCTATCTAACTATCAATCTATGTATATCTATCAATCAAATCTATCTATCTCGTGTCCGGACTGTTTTGAGACAGCCACTTATGTTTTTGACAAATTTGAAGTAGGAGGACAGAACAATCACAGGGATTAACCAGCTAAGAATAGTACTACTTAAGAAAACCTAGTTATACCAGTACCACCATGGGTCCCAGCCCGCATGTTTGGTTGTTATACTTTGTCAGGGTAATCATGCAGGCAATATAGACCTCCCCCGATAAGGGGAGTTACAGGGATGAAAGTGCTAAGAATAGTACTACTTAACACAACCTAGTTACCATGGGTCTCAGACCACATGTTTTGTTGTTATACTTTGTCAGGGTAATCATGCAGGCCATATAGACCTCCCCCGATAGGGGGAGTAACAGGGATTAAAGTGCTAAGAATAGTACTACTTAACACAACTTTGTTACCATGGGTCACAGACCGCATGTCTTATTGTTATATTTTGGTAAGGTAATCATTGAGGGCCATATAGACCTCCCCCGATAAGGGGAGTAACAGGGATTAAAGTGCTAAGAATAGTACAACTTAACACAACCTAGTTAACATGGGTCCCAGACCGCATGTCTTGTTGTTATATTTTGTCAGGATAATCAGGCAGGCCATATAGACCTCCCCCGATAGGGGGAGTAACATGGATTAAAGTGCTAAGAATAGTACTACTTAACACAACCTAGTTACCATGGGTCCCAGACCGCATGTCTTAATGGTATATTTTGGTAAGGTAATCATGCAAGCCATATAGACCTCCCCTGATAGGGGGAGTTACAGGGATTAAAGTGCTAAGAATAGTACAACTTAACACAACCTAGTTAACATGGGTCCCAGACCGCATGACTTGCTGTTGTATTTTGTCAGGATAATCAGGCAGGCCATATAGATCTCCCCCGATAGGGGGAGTAACAGGGATTAAAGTGCTAAGCATAGTACTACTTAACACAACCTAGTTACCATAGGTCCCAGACCGCATGTTTAATTATTATACTTTGACAGGGTAATTATATATCTAACAAATCTATCTATTTATCTTCTATCGATTCTATCTAACTATCAATCTATGTATATCTATCTATCAAATCTATCTATCTCGTGTCCGGACTGTTTTGAGACAGCCACTTGTGTTTTTGACAAATTTGAAGTAGGAGGACAGACCAATCACAGGAATTAAACTGCTAAGAATAGTACTACTTAAGAAAACCTAGTTATACCAGTACCACCATGGGTCCCAGACCGCATGTTTGGTTGTTATACTTTGTCAAGGTAATCATGCAGGCCATATAGACCTCCACCGATAGGGGGAGTTACAGGGATGAAAGTGCTAAGAATAGTACTACTTAACACAACCTAGTTGCCATGGGTCCCAGACCGCATGTTTTGTTGTTATACTTTGTCAGGGTTATCATGCAGGCCATATAGACCTCCCCCGATAGGGGGAGTAACAGGGATTAAAGTGCTAAGAATAGTACTACTTAACACAACCTAGTTACCATGGGTCACAGACCTCATGTCTTATTGTTATATTTTGTTAAGGTAATCATTGAGGGCCATATTGACCTCCCCCGATAGGGGGAGTTACAGGGATTAAAGTGCTAAGAATAGTACAATTTAACACAACCTAGTTAACATGGGTCCCAGACCGCATGTCTTGTTGTCATATTTTGTCAGGATAATCAGGCAGGCCATATAGACCTCCCCCGATAGGGGGAGTTACAGGGATTAAAGTGCTAAGAATAGTACAACTTAACACAACCTAGTTAACATGGGTCCCAGACCGCATGTCTTGTTGTTATATTTTGTCAGGATAATCAGGCAGGCCATATAGACCTCCCCCGATAGGGGGAGTAACATGGATTAAAGTGCTAAGAATAGAACTACTTAACACAACCTAGTTACCATGGGTCCCAGACCGCATGTCTTAATGGTATATTTTGGTAAGGTAATCATGCAGATCATATAGACCTCCCCCGATAGGGGGAGTTACAGGGATTAAAGTGCTAAGAATAGTACAACTTAACACAACCTAGTTAACATGGGTCCCAGACTGCATGTCTTGTTGTTATATTTTGTCAGGATAATCAGGCAGGCCATATAGATCTCCCACTATTAGGGGTTGTAACAGGTATTAAACTAATAAGAACAGTACTACTGAAATAAACCTACTTAACATGGTTCCAAGAGCGCAGGTTTTATTGTTGTACTTTGTTAGGCTAATCATAATGCCCATGTGGACCTCCCTCGAGAGGTCCGAGTAACAGGGATGAAAGTGCTAAGAATAGTACTACTTTACACAACCTAGTTAGCCATGGGTTCCAGTCCATGGGGCCCATTTATCAAAGGGCTTGCGGACCTGATCCGACACTGCGGATCAGGTCCGCAAGACCTCGCTAAATGCGGAGAGCAATACGCTCTCCACATTTAACATTGCACCAGCAGCTCACAAGAGCTGCTGGTGCAACGCCGCCCCCTGCTGACTCGCGGCCAATCGGCCGCCAGCAGGGAGCTGTCAATCAACCCGATCGTATTCGATCGGGTTGATTTCCGGCGGTTCCTGTCCGCCTGCTCAGAGCAGGCGGACAGGGTTATGAAGCAGCGGTCTTTAGACCGCTGCTTCATAACTTGTGTTTCTGGCGAGTCTGAAGACTCGCCAGAAACACGGCCCTTCAAGCTCCATACGGAGCTTGATAAATGGGCCTGCAAGACTGCATGTCTTGTTGTTTTATTTAATCCGGATAATCATGCAGGCCATATAGACCTCCCACCATTAGGGGTTGTAACAGGTATTAAACTAATAAGAACAGTACTACTGAAATAAACCTAGTTAACATGGTTCCAAGAGCGCAGGTTTTATTGTTGTACTTTGTTAGGCTAATCATGATGGCCATGTAGACCTCCCTCGAGAGGTGGGAGTAACAGGGATGAAAGTGCTAATAATAGTACTACTTTACACAACCTAGTTAGCCATGTGTCCCAGTTCAAGGCCGCATGTCTTGTTGTTTTATTTGGTCAGGGTAATCATGCAGGCCATACAGACCTTCCACCATTAGGGGTTGTAACAGGTATTAAACTAATAAGAACAGTACTACTGAAATAAATCTAGTTAACATGGTTCCAAGAGCGCAGGTTTTATTGTTGTACTTTGTTAGGCTAATCATGATGGCCATGTAGACCTCCCCCCGAGAGGTGGGAGTAACAGGGATGAAAGTGCTAAGAATAGAACTACTTTACACAACCTAGTTAGCCATGGGTCCCAGTCCAAGACCGCATGTCTTGTTGTTTTATTTGGTCCGGCTAATCATGCAGGCCATGTAGACCTCCCACCATTAGGGGTTGTAACAGGTATTAAACTAATAAGAACAGTACTACTTAACACAACCTAGTTACCATGGGTCCCAGACCGCATGTCTTGTGGTTATATTTGGTGAGGGTAATCAGGCAGGCTGCATAGACCTCCCCCGATAGGGGGAGTTACAGGGATTAAAGAGCTAAGAATAGTACAAGTTAACACAACCTAGTTAACATGGTTCCCAGACCGCATGTTTTGTTGTTATACTTTGTCAGGATAATCAGGCAGGCCATATAGACCTCCCCCGATAGGGGGAGTAACAGGGATTAAAGTGCTAAGAATAGTACTACTTAACACAACCTAGTTACCATGGGTCCCAGACGGCATGTTTAATTTTTATACTTTGTCAGGGTAATTATATATTTAACAAATTTATCTATTTATCTTCTAACGATTCTATCTAACTATCAATCTATGTATATCTATCAATCAAATCTATCTATCTCGTGTCCGGACTGTTTTGAGACAGCCACTTATGTTTTTGACAAATTTGAAGTAGGAGGACAGACCAATCACAGGGATTAAACAGCTAAGAATAGTACTACTTAAGAAAACCTAGTTATACCAGTACCACCATGGGTCCCAGACCGCATGTTTGGTTGTTATACTTTGTCAGGGTAATCATGCAGGCAATATAGACCTCCCCCAATAGGGGGAGTTACAGGGATGAAAGTGCTAAGAATAGTACTACTTAACACAACCTAGTTACCATGGGTCTCAGACCACATGTTTTCTTGTTATACTTTGTCAGGGTAATCATGCAGGCCATATAGACCTCCCCCGATAGGGGGAGTAACAGGGATTAAAGTGCTAAGAATAGTACTACTTAACACAACCTAGTTACCATGGGTGACAGACCGCATGTCTTATTGTTATATTTTGGTAAGGTAATCACTGAGGGCCATATAGACCTCCCCCTATAGGGGGAGTTACAAGGATTAAAGTGCTAAGAATTGTACAACTTAACACAACCTAGTTAACATGGGTCCCAGACCGCATGTCTTGTTGTCATATTTTGTCAGGATAATCAGGCAGGCCATATAGACCTCCCCCAATAGGGGGAGTAACAGGGATTAAAGTGCTAAGAATAGTACTACTTAACACAACCTAGTTACCATGGGTCCCAGACGGCATGTTTAATTTTTATACTTTGTCAGGGTAATTATATATTTAACAAATGTATCTATTTATCTTCTAACGATTCTATCTAACTATCAATCTATGTATATCTATCAATCAAATCTATCTATCTCGTGTCCGGACTGTTTTGAGACAGCCACTTATGTTTTTGACAAATTTGAAGTAGGAGGACAGACCAATCACAGGGATTAAACAGCTAAGAATAGTACTACTTAAGAAAACCTAGTTATACCAGTACCACCATGGGTCCCAGCCCGCATGTTTGGTTGTTATACTTTGTCAGGGTAATCATGCAGGCAATATAGACCTCCCCCGATAGGGGGAGTTACAGGGATGAAAGTGCTAAGAATAGTACTACTTAACACAACCTAGTTACCATGGGTCTCAGACCACATGTTTTGTTGTTATACTTTGTCAGGGTAATCATGCAGGCCATATAGACCTCCCCCGATAGGGGGAGTAACAGGGATTAAAGTGCTAAGAATAGTACTACTTAACACAACTTTGTTACCATGGGTCACAGACCGCATGTCTTATTGTTATAACATGGATTAAAGTGCTAAGAATAGTACTACTTAACACAACCTAGTTACCATGGGTCCCAGACCTCATGTCTTAATGGTATATTTTGGTAAGGTAATCATGCAAGCCATATAGACCTCCCCCGATAGGGGGAGTTACAGGGATTAAAGTGCTAAGAATAGTACAACTTAACACAACCTAGTTACCATAGGTCCCAGACCGCATGTTTAATTATTATACTTTGACAGGGTAATTATATATCTAACAAATCTATCTATTTATCTTCTATCGATTCTATCTAACTATCAATCTATGTATATCTATCAATCAAATCTATCTATCTCGTGTCCGGACTGTTTTGAGACAGCCACTTATGTTTTTGACAAATTTGAAGTAGGAGGACAGAACAATCACAGGGATTAACCAGCTAAGAATAGTACTACTTAAGAAAACCTAGTTATACCAGTACCACCATGGTTCCCAGCCCGCATGTTTGGTTGTTATACTTTGTCAGGGTAATCATGCAGGCAATATAGACCTCCCCCGACAGGGGGAGTTACAGGGATGAAAGTGCTAAGAATAGTACTACTTAACACAACCTAGTTACCATGGGTCTCAGACCACATGTTTTGTTGTTATACTTTGTCAGGGTAATCATGCAGGCCATATAGACCTCCCCCGATAGGGGGAGTAACAGGGATTAAAGTGCTAAGAATAGTACTACTTAACACAACTTTGTTATCATGGGTCACAGACCGCATGTCTTATTGTTATATTTTGGTAAGGTAATCATTGAGGGCCATATAGACCTCCCCCTATAAGGGGAGTAACAGGGATTAAAGTGCTAAGAATAGTACAACTTAACACAACCTAGTTAACATGGGTCCAGAACCGCATGTCTTATTGTTATATTTTGGTAAGGTAATCATGCAGGCCATATAGACCTCCCCCGATAAGGGGAGTTACAGGGATTAAAGGGCTAAGAATAGTACAACTTAACACAACCTAGTTAACATGGGTCCCAGACCGCATGTCTTGTTGTTATATTTTGTCAGGATAATCAGGAAGGCCATATAGACCTCCCCCAATAGGGGGAGTAACAGGGATTAAAGTGCTAAGAATAGTACTACTTAACACAACCTAGTTACCATGGGTCTCAGACCACATGTTTTGTTGTTATACTTTGTCAGGGTAATCATGCAGGCCATATAGACCTCCCCCGATAGGGGGAGTAACAGGGATTAAAGTGCTAAGAATAGTACTATTTAACACAACTTTGTTACCATGGGTCACAGACCGCATGTCTTATTGTTATATTTTGGTAAGGTAATCATTGAGGGCCATATAGACCTCCCCCGATAAGGGGAGTAACAGGGATTAAAGTGCTAAGAATAGTACAATTTAACACAACCTAGTTAACATGGGTCCCAGACCGCATGTCTTGTTGTTATATTTTGTCAGGATAATCAGGCAGGCCATATAGACCTCCCCCAATAGGGGGAGTAACAGGGATTAAAGTGCTAAGAATAGTACTACTTAACACAACCTAGTTACCATGGGTCCAGAACCGCATGTCTTATTGTTATATTTTGGTAAGGTAATCATGCAGGCCATATAGACCTCCCCCGATAAGGGGAGTTACAGGGATTAAAGGGCTAAGAATAGTACAACTTAACACAACCTAGTTAACATGGGTCCCAGACCGCATGTCTTGTTGTTATATTTTGTCAGGATAATCAGGAAGGCCATATAGACCTCCCCCAATAGGGGGAGTAACAGGGATTAAAGTGCTAAGAATAGTACTACTTAACACAACCTAGTTACCATGGGTCCCAGATGGCATGTTTAATTATTATACTTTGTCAGGGTAATTAAATATTTAACAAATCTATCTATTTATCTTCTAACGATTCTATCTAACTATCAATCTATGTATATCTATCAATCAAATCTATCTATCTCGTGTCCGGACTGTTTTGAGACAGCCACTTATGTTTTTGACAAATTTGAAGTAGGAGGACAGAACAATCACAGGGATTAACCAGCTAAGAATAGTACTACTTAAGAAAACCTAGTTATACCAGTACCACCATGGGTCCCAGCCCGCATGTTTGGTTGTTATACTTTGTCAGGGTAATCATGCAGGCAATATAGACCTCCCCCGATAGGGGGAGTTACAGGGATGAAAGTGCTAAGAATAGTACTACTTAACACAACCTAGTTACCATGGGTCTCAGACCACATGTTTTGTTGTTATACTTTGTCAGGATAATCATGCAGGCCATATAGACCTCCCCCGATAGGGGGAGTAACAGGGATTAAAGTGCTAAGAATAGTACTACTTAACACAACTTTGTTACCATGGGTCACAGACCGCATGTCTTATTGTTATATTTTGGTAAGGTAATCATTGAGGGCCATATAGACCTCCCCCGATAAGGGGAGTAACAGGGATTAAAGTGCTAAGAATAGTACAACTTAACACAACCTAGTTAACATGGGTCCCAGACCGCATGTCTTGTTGTTATATTTTGTCAGGATAATCAGGCAGGCCATATAGACCTCCCCCGATAGGGGGAGTAACATGGATTAAAGTACTAAGAATAGTACTACTTAACACAACCTAGTTACCATGGGTCCCAGACTGCATGTCTTAATGGTATATTTTGGTAAGGTAATCATGCAAGCCATATAGACCTCCCCCGATAGGGGGAGTTACAGGGATTAAAGTGCTAAGAATAGTACAACTTAACACAACCTAGTTACCATAGGTCCCAGACCGCATGTTTAATTATTATACTTTGACAGGGTAATTATATATCTAACAAATCTATCTATTTATCTTCTATCGATTCTATCTAACTATCAATCTATGTATATCTATCAATCAAATCTATCTATCTCGTGTCCGGACTGTTTTGAGACAGCCACTTATGTTTTTGACAAATTTGAAGTAGGAGGACAGAACAATCACAGGGATTAACCAGCTAAGAATAGTACTACTTAAGAAAACCTAGTTATACCAGTACCACCATGGTTCCCAGCCCGCATGTTTGGTTGTTATACTTTGTCAGGGTAATCATGCAGGCAATATAGACCTCCCCCGACAGGGGGAGTTACAGGGATGAAAGTGCTAAGAATAGTACTACTTAACACAACCTAGCTACCATGGGTCTCAGACCACATGTTTTGTTGTTATACTTTGTCAGGGTAATCATGCAGGCCATATAGACCTCCCCCGAAGGGGGAGTAACAGGGATTAAAGTGCTAAGAATAGTACTACTTAACACAACTTTGTTATCATGGGTCACAGACCGCATGTCTTATTGTTATATTTTGGTAAGGTAATCATTGAGGGCCATATAGACCTCCCCCTATAAGGGGAGTAACAGGGATTAAAGTGCTAAGAATAGTACAACTTAACACAACCTAGTTAACATGGGTCCAGAACCGCATGTCTTATTGTTATATTTTGGTAAGGTAATCATGCAGGCCATATAGACCTCCCCCGATAAGGGGAGTTACAGGGATTAAAGTGCTAAGAATAGTACAACTTAACACAACCTAGTTACCATGGGTCCCAGACCGCATGTCTTGTTGTTATATTTTGTCAGGATAATCAGGAAGGCCATATAGACCTCCCCCAATAGGGGGAGTAACAGGGATTAAAGTGCTAAGAATAGTACTACTTAACACAACCTAGTTACCATGGGTCCCAGATGGCATGTTTAATTATTATACTTTGTCAGGGTAATTAAATATTTAACAAATCTATCTATTTATCTTCTAACGATTCTATCTAACTATCAATCTATGTATATCTATCAATCAAATCTATCTATCTCGTGTCCGGACTGTTTTGAGACAGCCACTTATGTTTTTGACAAATTTGAAGTAGGAGGACAGAACAATCACAGGGATTAACCAGCTAAGAATAGTACTACTTAAGAAGTAACAGGGATTAAAGTGCTAAGAAAACCTAGTTATACCAGTACCACCATGGGTCCCAGCCCGCATGTTTGGTTGTTATACTTTGTCAGGGTAATCATGCAGGCAATATAGACCTCCCCCGATAGGGGGAGTTACAGGGATGAAAGTGCTAAGAATAGTACTACTTAACACAACCTAGTTACCATGGGTCTCAGACCACATGTTTTGTTGTTATACTTTGTCAGGGTAATCATGCAGGCCATATAGACCTCCCCCGATAGGGGGAGTAACAGGGATTAAAGTGCTAAGAATAGTACTACTTAACACAACTTTGTTACCATGGGTCACAGACCGCATGTCTTATTGTTATAACATGGATTAAAGTGCTAAGAATAGTACTACTTAACACAACCTAGTTACCATGGGTCCCAGACCGCATGTCTTAATGGTATATTTTGGTAAGGTAATCATGCAAGCCATATAGACCTCCCCTGATAGGGGGAGTTACAGGGATTAAAGTGCTAAGAATAGTACAACTTAACACAACCTAGTTAACATGGGTCCCAGACCGCATGTCTTGCTGTTGTATTTTGTCAGGATAATCAGGCAGGCCATATAGACCTCCCCCGATAGGGGGAGTAACAGGGATTAAAGTGCTAAGAAAACCTAGTTATACCAGTACCACCATGGGTCCCAGCCCGCATGTTTGGTTGTTATACTTTGTCAGGGTAATCATTCAGGCAATATAGACCTCCCCCGATAGGGGGAGTTACAGGGATGAAAGTGCTAAGAATAGTACTACTTAACACAACCTAGTTACCATGGGTCTCAGACCACATGTTTTGTTGTTATACTTTGTCAGGGTAATCATGCAGGCCATATAGACCTCCCCCGATAGGGGGAGTAACAGGGATTAAAGTGCTAAGAATAGTACTACTTAACACAACTTTGTTACCATGGGTCACAGACCGCATGTCTTATTGTTATATTTTGGTAAGGTAATCATTGAGGGCCATATAGACCTCCCCCGATAAGGGGAGTAACAGGGATTAAAGTGCTAAGAATAGTACAACTTAACACAACCTAGTTAACATGGGTCCCAGACCGCATGTCTTGTTGTTATATTTTGTCAGGATAATCAGGCAGGCCATATAGACCTCCCCCGATAGGGGGAGTAACATGGATTAAAGTGCTAAGAATAGTACTACTTAACACAACCTAGTTACCATGGGTCCCAGACCGCATGTCTTAATGGTATATTTTGGTAAGGTAATCATGCAAGCCATATAGACCTCCCCTGATAGGGGGAGTTACAGGGATTAAAGTGCTAAGAATAGTACAACTTAACACAACCTAGTTAACATGGGTCCCAGACCGCATGTCTTGCTGTTGTATTTTGTCAGGATAATCAGGCAGGCCATATAGATCTCCCCCGATAGGGGGAGTAACAGGGATTAAAGTGCTAAGCATAGTACTACTTAACACAACCTAGTTACCATAGGTCCCAGACCGCATGTTTAATTATTATACTTTGACAGGGTAATTATATATCTAACAAATCTATCTATTTATCTTCTATCGATTCTATCTAACTATCAATCTATGTATATCTATCTATCAAATCTATCTATCTCGTGTCCGGACTGTTTTGAGACAGCCACTTGTGTTTTTGACAAATTTGAAGTAGGAGGACAGACCAATCACAGGAATTAAACTGCTAAGAATAGTACTACTTAAGAAAACCTAGTTATACCAGTACCACCATGGGTCTCAGACCGCATGTTTGGTTGTTATACTTTGTCAAGGTAATCATGCAGGCCATATAGACCTCCACCGATAGGGGGAGTTACAGGGATGAAAGTGCTAAGAATAGTACTACTTAACACAACCTAGTTGCCATGGGTCCCAGACCGCATGTTTTGTTGTTATACTTTGTCAGGGTAATTAAATATTTAACAAATCTATCTATTTATCTTCTAACGATTCTATCTAACTATCAATCTATGTATATCTATCAATCAAATCTATCTATCTCGTGTCCGGACTGTTTTGAGACAGCCACTTATGTTTTTGACAAATTTGAAGTAGGAGGACAGAACAATCACAGGGATTAACCAGCTAAGAATAGTACTACTTAAGAAGTAACAGGGATTAAAGTGCTAAGAAAACCTAGTTATACCAGTACCACCATGGGTCCCAGCCCGCATGTTTGGTTGTTATACTTTGTCAGGGTAATCATGCAGGCAATATAGACCTCCCCCGATAGGGGGAGTAACAGGGATTAAAGTGCTAAGAATAGTACTACTTAACACAACTTTGTTACCATGGGTCACAGACCGCATGTCTTATTGTTATATTTTGGTAAGGTAATCATTGAGGGCCATATAGACCTCCCCCGATAAGGGGAGTAACAGGGATTAAAGTGCTAAGAATAGTACAACTTAACACAACCTAGTTAACATGGGTCCCAGACCGCATGTCTTGTTGTTATATTTTGTCAGGATAATCAGGCAGGCCATATAGACCTCCCCCGATAGGGGGAGTAACATGGATTAAAGTGCTAAGAATAGTACTACTTAACACAACCTAGTTACCATGGGTCCCAGACCGCATGTCTTAATGGTATATTTTGGTAAGGTAATCATGCAAGCCATATAGACCTCCCCTGATAGGGGGAGTTACAGGGATTAAAGTGCTAAGAATAGTACAACTTAACACAACCTAGTTAACATGGGTCCCAGACCGCATGTCTTGCTGTTGTATTTTGTCAGGATAATCAGGCAGGCCATATAGATCTCCCCCGATAGGGGGAGTAACAGGGATTAAAGTGCTAAGCATAGTACTACTTAACACAACCTAGTTACCATAGGTCCCAGACCGCATGTTTAATTATTATACTTTGACAGGGTAATTATATATCTAACAAATCTATCTATTTATCTTCTATCGATTCTATCTAACTATCAATCTATGTATATCTATCTATCAAATCTATCTATCTCGTGTCCGGACTGTTTTGAGACAGCCACTTGTGTTTTTGACAAATTTGAAGTAGGAGGACAGACCAATCACAGGAATTAAACTGCTAAGAATAGTACTACTTAAGAAAACCTAGTTATACCAGTACCACCATGGGTCTCAGACCGCATGTTTGGTTGTTATACTTTGTCAAGGTAATCATGCAGGCCATATAGACCTCCACCGATAGGGGGAGTTACAGGGATGAAAGTGCTAAGAATAGTACTACTTAACACAACCTAGTTGCCATGGGTCCCAGACCGCATGTTTTGTTGTTATACTTTGTCAGGGTAATTAAATATTTAACAAATCTATCTATTTATCTTCTAACGATTCTATCTAACTATCAATCTATGTATATCTATCAATCAAATCTATCTATCTCGTGTCCGGACTGTTTTGAGACAGCCACTTATGTTTTTGACAAATTTGAAGTAGGAGGACAGAACAATCACAGGGATTAACCAGCTAAGAATAGTACTACTTAAGAAGTAACAGGGATTAAAGTGCTAAGAAAACCTAGTTATACCAGTACCACCATGGGTCCCAGCCCGCATGTTTGGTTGTTATACTTTGTCAGGGTAATCATGCAGGCAATATAGACCTCCCCCGATAGGGGGAGTTACAGGGATGAAAGTGCTAAGAATAGTACTACTTAACACAACCTAGTTACCATGGGTCTCAGACCACATGTTTTGTTGTTATACTTTGTCAGGGTAATCATGCAGGCCATATAGACCTCCCCCGATAGGGGGAGTAACAGGGATTAAAGTGCTAAGAATAGTACTACTTAACACAACTTTGTTACCATGGGTCACAGACCGCATGTCTTATTGTTATAACATGGATTAAAGTGCTAAGAATAGTACTACTTAACACAACCTAGTTACCATGGGTCCCAGACCGCATGTCTTAATGGTATATTTTGGTAAGGTAATCATGCAAGCCATATAGACCTCCCCTGATAGGGGGAGTTACAGGGATTAAAGTGCTAAGAATAGTACAACTTAACACAACCTAGTTAACATGGGTCCCAGACCGCATGTCTTGCTGTTGTATTTTGTCAGGATAATCAGGCAGGCCATATAGACCTCCCCCGATAGGGGGAGTAACAGGGATTAAAGTGCTAAGAAAACCTAGTTATACCAGTACCACCATGGGTCCCAGCCCGCATGTTTGGTTGTTATACTTTGTCAGGGTAATCATTCAGGCAATATAGACCTCCCCCGATAGGGGGAGTTACAGGGATGAAAGTGCTAAGAATAGTACTACTTAACACAACCTAGTTACCATGGGTCTCAGACCACATGTTTTGTTGTTATACTTTGTCAGGGTAATCATGCAGGCCATATAGACCTCCCCCGATAGGGGGAGTAACAGGGATTAAAGTGCTAAGAATAGTACTACTTAACACAACTTTGTTACCATGGGTCACAGACCGCATGTCTTATTGTTATATTTTGGTAAGGTAATCATTGAGGGCCATATAGACCTCCCCCGATAAGGGGAGTAACAGGGATTAAAGTGCTAAGAATAGTACAACTTAACACAACCTAGTTAACATGGGTCCCAGACCGCATGTCTTGTTGTTATATTTTGTCAGGATAATCAGGCAGGCCATATAGACCTCCCCCGATAGGGGGAGTAACATGGATTAAAGTGCTAAGAATAGTACTACTTAACACAACCTAGTTACCATGGGTCCCAGACCGCATGTCTTAATGGTATATTTTGGTAAGGTAATCATGCAAGCCATATAGACCTCCCCTGATAGGGGGAGTTACAGGGATTAAAGTGCTAAGAATAGTACAACTTAACACAACCTAGTTAACATGGGTCCCAGACCGCATGTCTTGCTGTTGTATTTTGTCAGGATAATCAGGCAGGCCATATAGATCTCCCCCGATAGGGGGAGTAACAGGGATTAAAGTGCTAAGCATAGTACTACTTAACACAACCTAGTTACCATAGGTCCCAGACCGCATGTTTAATTATTATACTTTGACAGGGTAATTATATATCTAACAAATCTATCTATTTATCTTCTATCGATTCTATCTAACTATCAATCTATGTATATCTATCTATCAAATCTATCTATCTCGTGTCCGGACTGTTTTGAGACAGCCACTTGTGTTTTTGACAAATTTGAAGTAGGAGGACAGACCAATCACAGGAATTAAACTGCTAAGAATAGTACTACTTAAGAAAACCTAGTTATACCAGTACCACCATGGGTCTCAGACCGCATGTTTGGTTGTTATACTTTGTCAAGGTAATCATGCAGGCCATATAGACCTCCACCGATAGGGGGAGTTACAGGGATGAAAGTGCTAAGAATAGTACTACTTAACACAACCTAGTTGCCATGGGTCCCAGACCGCATGTTTTGTTGTTATACTTTGTCAGGGTTATCATGCAGGCCATATAGACCTCCCCCGATAGGGGGAGTAACAGGGATTAAAGTGCTAAGAATAGTACTACTTAACACAACCTAGTTACCATGGGTCACAGACCTCATGTCTTATTGTTATATTTTGTTAAGGTAATCATTGAGGGCCATATTGACCTCCCCCGATAGGGGGAGTTACAGGGATTAAAGTGCTAAGAATAGTACAATTTAACACAACCTAGTTAACATGGGTCCCAGACCGCATGTCTTGTTGTCATATTTTGTCAGGATAATCAGGCAGGCCATATAGACCTCCCCCGATAGGGGGAGTTACAGGGATTAAAGTGCTAAGAATAGTACAACTTAACACAACCTAGTTACCATGGGTCCCAGACCGCATGTCTTAATGGTATATTTTGGTAAGGTAATCATGCAGACCATATAGACCTCCCCCGATAGGGGGAGTTACAGGGATTAAAGTGCTAAGAATAGTACAACTTAACACAACCTAGTTAACATGGGTCCCAGACCGCATGTCTTGTTGTTATATTTTGTCAGGATAATCAGGCAGGCCATATAGATCTCCCCCGATAGGGGGAGTAACAGGGATTAAAGTGCTAAGCATTGTACTACTTAACACAACCTAGTTACCATGGGTCCCAGACCGCATGTCTTGTTGTTATATTTTGGTGAGGGTAATTATGCAGGCCATATAGACCTCGTCCGATAGGAGTAACAGGGATGAAAGTGCTAAGAATAGTACTACTTTACACAACCTAGTTAGCCATGGGTCCGAGTACCGCATGTCTTGTTGTCATATTTTGTCAGGATAATCAGGCAGGCCATATAGACCTTCCCCGATAGGGGGAGTAACATGGATTAAAGTGCTAAGAATAGTACTACTTAACACAACCTAGTTACCATGGGTCCCAGACCGCATGTCTTAATGGTATATTTTGGTAAGGTAATCATGCAGGCCATATAGACCTCCCCTGATAGGGGGAGTTACAGGGATTAAAGTGCTAAGAATAGTACAACTTAACACAACCTAGTTAACATGGGTCCCAGACCTCATGTCTTGTTATATTTTGTCAGGATAATCAGGCAGGCCATATAGATCTCCCCCGATAGGGGGAGTAACAGGGATTAAAGTGCTAAGAATAGTACTACTTAACACACCACGGTTCCCAGACCGCATGTCTTATTGTTATACTCTGTCAGGGAAATTATATATCTTTTAAATCTATCTATTTATCTATCAAATCTATCTAACTATCAATCGTATCTATCAAATGTATATTGCATCTATTGATCAATGTAATTTTTATCTATAAAATGTATATTGCATCTATTGATCTATGTAATTTGTATCGATCATATGTATATTGTATCTATTGAGCTACGTAATCTATGTATCTATCAAATCTATCTATCTCGTGGTTGTGCAAATGGACTGTTTGCGGTTGTTTGCGGTGCGTTACACTTGGAGTTTGGTCTGTCACTGTGAAGCGGGCGTAACCCTTACACTACCTGACCGATACAACATCATAACTGATGTATTATAGCACGTTATTGCAAACAATGTATTAATGTTAGGTGATTTAGGCCCTTTATGGGTTAAAAGCAGACTCTGCATCAACTATGTAATTTTCCATGGGAGTTTTGCCATGGATCCCCCTCCAGCATGCCACAGTCCAGGTGTTAGTACCATTGAAACAACTTTTCCATTACTATTGTGGCCAGAAAGAGTCCTTGTGGGTTTTAAAGTTCGCCTGAAGTCAATGGCGGTTTTTTAAGTTTGCGACATCACTAATGACATGGTTAATTATTCATTCATGAATTAATTAATTAGTTAATGGACTACATAAAGTAATATAGCAACCACACTATGTGTTATAAGAAATGTAGAAAAGTACAAAACAATGTATGTTGGCATCTTTGTAACACTAAATAGTATTAAGCATTGTATATATATATATATATATATATATATATGTGTGTGTGTGTGTGTGAATATATGTGTGTGTGTGTGTGTAAATATATGTGTGTGTGTATATGTTTGTGTGTGTGTGTATATGTGTGTGTGTGTGTGTGAATATGTGTGTGTGTGTGTGTGAATATGTGTGTGTGTGAATATATGTGTGTGTATATGTGTGTGTGTGTGAATATGTGTGTGTGTGAATATATGTGTGTGTGTGTGTGTGTGTGTGTATGTATGTATGTATATCTGTGTGTATATGTGTGTATGTGTGTGTGTATATGTGTGTGTATGTGTGTTTATGTGTGTGTGTGTGTGTCTGTGTATATGTGTGTGTGTATGTGTGTGTGTGTGTGTGTGTATATATATATTTATATATATATGTGTGTGTGTGTGTGTGTGTGTATGTATGTGTGTGTGTGTGTGTGTGTGTGTGTGAATATATGTGTGTGTATTTATGTGTGTGTGTGCGTGTGTGTGTGTGTGAATATATGTGTGTGTGTGTGAATATGTGTGTGTATATGTCAGGATTTTTTCCCTGCTTTTTTTACCATGTGCTGCTGGCATCCATTTTACTCACCTCTCTTGCTGACTCTGGTGCATACTGTGTGATGCTGCTCATTTCCTGCACTTCCTTTTATGGCCAGACTGGTGTACATCATCCTTGTGAGACAGGATGCAGTTTTAGAATTTGTGATGTCATCACTTTTTATTTAAAGGACCTCTGTTCAGTATGCTTTGCCCTTGCGTTGTCTCAGACCTGTTTGTGAGAGCTCCTGTGTATTACCTGGCTGTCTGATGTCCCTCCTGGCTCCTGATCTCTGGCTTGTTCCTGGCTCTGCTGTTCTCCTTGTTCCTGATTCCGGCTCGTCTGACTACTCGTTTTGGTTCCTGACTCGGCTCATCTGACTACCAGCTCTAGTTGTGATTCCTGACTTATTATTTGACTTGTGGACTTTTTATTATTTTTTTCTATTAATAAAGGTGTGATTATTTTTGCACTTCTCGTCTCAGTCTGATTCCTGGCACCCTAACAGTGTATATGTGTGTGTATATATATGTGTGTGTGTATATGTGTGTGTATGTGAGTGTGTATATATGTGTGTGTGTGTGTGTGTGTGTATATATGTGTGTGTGTGTGTGTTTTTGTGGATTTTTAGACAAATATTTTGCCAGATAGCCAGCTGAAATATAGAACTTTCTTTCTCACTACCGAACACCTTACAACCTTAACGGTAAACATGAGCATGACTAGCATAGGGAGGTATGAATATCAAAATCTCCCCCATAACTATTTGAATATTTTAACATAAAAATAGACTTTAAGAAACTGTCAAGAAGCATTTAGTCAAAGCAAATGATGAACTTATGAGCTCTAGATCTGTAGATACAAAGTGGAAGTTTGCACAGAGTAAGAAAAAGGGAAGAAGACTTGGCATCTGATGGAATGTCAAATCACTATATGCAACAAGATGCCCTCTATAATACAAGGCTTCTTTGAATAGTAAAATAGGTGGTACAGCTGTCTTTATCTGCTTCTAGCTGAATCTTTTTGTTTTCTATTAAAAGTGAGTCAGTCACAGAAAGATATCATGGGGTGGATTCCTGGATATGATACAATGACCTGTTGAAGACACACTGGCCTAGATTTACAGTTTTGTCGGTAACGACCCGCGTAGCTAACGCCGGCTTTTTTCTAGCCGCACCATAAAAATAACTCTGGTATTGAGAGTCCACAAAAAGGCTGCGTTAGGCTCCAAAAAAGGAGCGTAGAGCATTTTTAACGCAGCTTCAGCTCTCGATACCAGAGTTGCTTACGCAAGCGGCCAGCCTAAAAAATGTGCTCGTGCACGATTCCCCCATAGGAAACAATGGGGCTGTTTGAGCTGAAAAAAAACCTAACACCTGCAAAAAAGCAGCGTTCAGCTCCTAACGCAGCCCCATTGTTTGCTATGGGGAAACACTCCTACGTCTGCACCTAACACCCTAACATGTACCCCGAGTCTAAACACCCCTAAACTTACACTTATTAACCCCTAATCTGCCGCCCCCGCTATCGCTGACCCCTGCAAATTATTTTTAACCCCTAATCTGCCGCTCCGTAAACCGCCGCTACTTACATTATCCTTATGTACCCCTAATCTGCTGCCCCTAACACCGCCGACCCCTATATTATATTTATTAACCCCTAATCTGCCCCCCTCAACGTCGCCTCCACCTGCCTACACTTATTAACCCCTAATCTGCCGAGCGGACCTGAGCACTACTATAATAAAGTTATTAACCCCTAATCCGCATCACTAACCCTATAATAAATAGTATTAACCCCTAATCTGCCCTCCCTAACATCGCCGACACCTAACTTCAAACATTAACCCCTAATCTGCCGACCGGAGCTCACCGCTACTATAATAAATGTATTAACCCCTAAAGCTAAGTCTAACCCTAACACTAACACCCCCCTAACTTAAATATAATTTTAATCTAACGAAATTAATTAACTCTTATTAAATAAATTATTCCTATTTAAAGCTAAATACTTACCTGTAAAATAAATCCTAATATAGCTACAATATAAATTATAATTATATTGTAGCTATTTTAGGATTAATATTTATTTTACAGGTAACTTTGTATTTATTTTAACCAGGTACAATAGCTATTAAATAGTTAAGAACTATTTAATAGTTACCTAGTTAAAATAATAACAAAATTACCTGTAAAATAAATCCTAACCTAAATTACAATTAAACCTAACACTACACTATCAATAAATTAATTAAATAAAATACCTATAATTATCTACAATTAAACCTACCACTACACTATCAATAAATACATTAAATACAATACCTACAAATAACTACAATGAAATAAACTATCTAAAGTACAAAAAATAAAAAAGAACTAAGTTACAAAAAATAAAAAAATATTTACAAACATAAGAAAAATATTACAACAATTTTAAACTAATTACACCTACTCTAAGCCCCCTAATAAAATAACAAAGACCCCCAAAATAACAAAATGCCCTACCCTATTCTAAATTACTACATTTCAAAGCTCTTTTACCTTACCAGCCCTGAACAGGGCCCTTTGCGGGGCATGCCCCAAGAAATTCAGCTCTTTTGCCTGTAAAAAAAAACATACAATACCCCCCCCAACATTACAACCCACCACCCACATACCCCTAATCTAACCCAAACCCCCCTTAAATAAACCTAACACTAAGCCCCTGAAGATCTTCCTACCTTGTCTTCACCCTACCAGGTTCACCGATCCGTCCTGAAGAGCTCCTCCGATGTCCTGATCCAGCCAATAGAATGCGAGCTCAATCTGATAAGCTTATTGGATCAGCCAATCGGATTGATCTTGATTCTGATTGGCTGATTCCATCAGCCAATCAGAATATTCCTACCTTAATTCTGATTGGCTGATAGAATCCTATCAGCCAATCGGAATTCGAGGGACGCCATCTTGGATGACATCCCTTAAAGGAACCGTCATTCGGCTAGTAGGCGTCGGGAGAAGAGGATGTTCCGCGTCGGAGGTCTGCAAGATGGATCCGGAAGAAAGAAGATTGAAGATGCCGTTGATAGAAGACTTCATCCGGATCATGGACCTCTTCAGCTCCCGCTTGGATGAACACTTCATCCGGATCATGGACCTCTTCAGCTCCCGCTTGGATGAAGACTTCAGCCGGATCATGGACCTCTTCATCCCCCCGCTTGGGCTTGGATCAGGACATAGGAGGAGCTCTTCAGGACGGATCGGTGAACCTGGTAGGGTGAAGACAAGGTAGGAAGATCTTCAGGGGCTTAGTGTTAGGTTTATTTAAGGGGGGTTTGGGTTAGATTAGGGGTATGTGGGTGGTGGGTTGTAATGTTGGGGGGGGGTATTGTATGTTTTTTTTTACAGGCAAAAGAGCTGAATTTCTTGGGGCATGCCCCGCAAAGGGCCCTGTTCAGGGCTGGTAAGGTAAAAGATCTTTGAAATGTAGTAATTTAGAATAGGGTAGGGCATTTTGTTATTTTGGGGGTCTTTGTTATTTTATTAGGGGGCTTAGAGTAGGTGTAATTAGTTTAAAATTGTTGTAATATTTTTCTTATGTTTGTAAATATTTTTTTATTTTTTGTAACTTAGTTCTTTTTTATTTTTTGTACTTTAGATAGTTTATTTCATTGTAGTTATTTGTAGGTATTGTATTTAATTTATTTATTGATAGTGTAGTGTTAGGTTAATTGTAGGTAATTGTAGGTAGTTTATTTAATTAATTTATTGATAGTGTAGTGTTAGGTTTAATTGTAACTTAGGTTAGGATTTATTTTACAGGTAAATTTGTAATTATTTTAACTATTTTAGCTATTAAATAGTTCTTAACTATTTAATAGCTATTGTACCTGGTTAAAATAATTACAAAGTTGCCTGTAAAATAAATATTAATCCTAAAATAGCTACAATGTAATTATTCGTTATATTGTAGCTATATTAGGGTTTATTTTACAGGTAAGTATTTATCTTTAAATAGGAATAATTTATTTAATAAGAGTTAATTAATTTCGTTAGATTAAAATTATATTTAATTTAGGGGGGTGTTAGGGTTAGACTTAGCTTTAGGGGTTAATACATTTATTAGAATAGCGGTGAGCTCTGGTCGGCAGATTAGGGGTTAATAATTGAAGTTAGGTGTTGGCGATGTTAGGGAGGGCAGATTAGGGGTTAATACTATTTATTATAGGGTTAGTGAGGCGGATTAGGGGTTAATAACTTTATTATAGTAGCGGTGCGGTCCGCTCGGCAGATTAGGGGTTAATAAGTGTAGGCAGGTGGAGGCGACGTTGTGGGGGGCAGATTAGGGGTTAATAAATATAATATAGGGGTCGGCGGTGTTAGGGGCAGCAGATTAGGGGTACATAGCTATAATGTAGGTGGCGGCGCTTTGCGGTCGGCAGATTAGGGGTTAATTATTGTAGTTAGCTGGCGGCGACGTTGTGGGGGGCAGATTAGGGGTTAATAAATATAATACAGGGGTCGGCGGTGTTAGGGGCAGCAGATTAGGGGTACATAAGTATAACGTAGGTGGCGGTCGGCAGATTAGGGGTTAAAAAAATTTAATCGAGTGGCGGCGATGTGGGGGGGCCTCAGTTTAGGGTTACATAGGTAGTTTATGGGTGTTAGTGTACTTTAGAGTACAGTAGTTAAGAGCTTTATGAACCGGCGTTAGCCCAGAAAGCTCTTAACTACTGACTTTTTTCCTGCGGCTGGAGTTTTGTCGTTAGATGTCTAATGCTCACTTCAGACACGACTCTAAATACCGGAGTTAGAAAGATCCCATTGAAAAGATAGGATACGCAATTGACGTAAGGGGATCTGCGGTATGGAAAAGTCGCGACTGAAAAGTGAGCGTTAGACCCTATTTTGAGTGACTCCAAATACCGGAGTTAGCCTAAAACCAGCGTTAGGAGCCTCTAACGCTGGTTTTCACGGCTAACGCCAAACTCCAAATCTAGACCACTGTGAATAAAAGCTGTGCTTTCCACGTGGGAACTAAATGAAAAATAAGGAGAGCTGTGTGTAATGCTTGAAAAACACTACATAGCTAGGTATTAGGCATTATGTTTCAGTATCATAAAAAAAAACCACAAAGCACATATTATGTAGGTGCTTATTTCTGTCTCGTTGGAAAAATAATTAGACTTATGAGACAAAGTCTGATCCAAGTAACAAAGCGGGTGCAACCATGTAACTCAGTGCAAACCCCCTCCCCAATCACAAACAGATGTCAGTGACTATTTACTAGTGATTGTGATCTGATCGGTACCCTGGTCTCCTCCATACCATGTAACTCAGTGTAAACCCCCTCCCTCGATCCCAAACAGATGTCAGTGACTACTTACTGACTGATCCAATCGGTACCCTGGTAGTCTCCTCCTCCGGACCTTGACAATGATGCGGGGTATGGATAAGCCTGAGTTCATACAGCCTGATACTGTACTCTGCAGAACTCAACACTTATTGCAGCAAACAGCAGCACGTACACTCACGTCACTTAGACTCTTCGTGCCTTGACTATGTGTGTGGTCACATGATAGCCCTGTGCCCAATAAGATTTAAAAAAAAAAAAAAAAATTAAATTAGGAAAAAAATAAATGTAGAGCATGAAGCCATGAACCCGGAGGATGATGGCAATGTGGGACAGACTGACATCTGTTGGTACAGTTGGGGTGTATGTGTACCTGTTAGGCTCTGGTATCCTAGGAGGGAGAAAGACATAATAGAGCATAATAGAGCCTTTAGGGTTATTTATTGCACATCCTACTATAATTCTTTTTAGAGCTCTTGTAATTTTCTGAATTAAGTTCAAAGTTCCAAAGTAGTTACTGAAACAGCGCGCAAAAGAATTATAGTAGGCTGCGCAATAAATAACCCTAAAGGCTCTATTATGCTCTATTATGTCTTTCTCCCTCCTAGGTTACCAGAGCCTAACAGGGATATAATAAGGGGGTTTTTTCGGCAAAGAGGGCAGACCACTATGCTTGGTTAATGCTCTGTCAGCAGAAGGGAATACTTATTATTGCCGAAACAAGCAGAGAGGAGCTCTGGATGTTAGCAGAAGCCATGGATTTGCATTCGGGGAAATAAAAAACAAAGCATACTCACCAGCATGTTTTCCAAGCTTCTTCTCAAGTTCTCTGTAAATCCAGTTTGACGCTGCAAGATGGCGCTACATTTTACCCACTTCACCTCTTAAATGCTGCAACACATGCTGCTGATAGTGAGTGAATGTATATTAACTCACTATTTCACTCGCCCTTGCTTAATTTTCACTCGCCAATGGCGAGTTGGCGAGTGGAGTTTTTTTAGCCCTGTGATAGGGGATAACTATCCAAAAGAACGGACACCTACAAATAATATTCAGGTAGATTACAAGTTGTGCATTCGTCTTTTAGCGCTGAAAAATTGTAATTTCACCGTTAAAACAGCAACGCAGCCATTAAATGTCTTGTCGGTATAACTGTACCACAAGTCTTTTAGCCTGTAACACAACGTCAGTCCCGCACTCGTAAAAATAATGTTTTTTTCATGGGACTACCATAGTGCTGCCATTACAGGTTTTGCGGTGAGGCTAAAAGGTTTGCATTACACCGTATAATGACAAGATCCGTACCGCCATTTGAGAGCAGTAGATATGAGTTTTACGCAACAAAATTGTTACATAAAACTCATAACTAAACTGTTACAAAGTACATTAACACCCATAAACTACCTATTAACCCCTAAACCGAGGCCTTCCCACATCGCAAACACTATATTAAATTTATTCCCCCCAAATCTGCCGCTCCTGACATCGCCGCCACTAATAAAAATGATTAACCCCTATTCCGCTGCTCCCCGACATCGTCACCATTATAATAAAGTTATTAACCCCTAAACCGCCGCCCTCCCGCATCGTAAACACGATTTAAATATTATTAACCCCTAATCTGTCATCCACCCACATTGGCTCCACTATACTTAAGTTATTAACCCCTATTCCGCCACTCCCCAACACCTCTGCCACTATAATAAACCTATTAACCCCTAAACCACAAGCCCCCACAATGAAATATACTAAATTAAACTATTAACCCCTAAACCGAAAGCCCCCCACATTGCAATAATTTAAATTAAACTAGTAACCCCTAAACCTAATGCCCCCTAACTTTATATTAAAATTATAATTTCCCTATCTTAAATTAAATTAAAACTTACCTGTCAAATTAAAAAAAACTAACAATTAAAGTAATATAACTATTAAACTAAAATTAAACTAACTACCAATTAAAGAAAACTAAAATACACATTAAAAAAATCCTAACACTACTATAAAAATGACAAAGTATCTAATTACAAAAAATAAAAAATACTAAATTATAAAAAATAACAATTACTAAATAAAGAATAACAAACAAAATGATCGAAAATAAAAAAGAATTACACCTAATCTAATAGCCCTATATAAATAAAAAAAGCCCACCCAAAATAAAAAACCTAGCCTACAATAAACTACCAATAGCCCTTAAAAAGGCATTATGTAAGGCATTGCCCTAAGTTAAACAGCTCTTTTACCTGTAAAAAAACACAAAGACCCCCCCAACAGTAAAACCCACCACCCAACCAACCCCCCAAAATAATACATCTAACTCTAAGAAAAACCTAAGCTATCTATTGCCCTGCAAAGGGCATATGTATGGATATTGCCCTTAAAAGGGCATTTAGCTCTTTTGCATTGTCCTGAAAAGGGCATTCAGCTCTTTTAAGAAAAGCCCAAACCCTAAACTAAAAAAAAAACCTCAAAAAGTTTAAAAAATCCTAACACTAACCCCCAAAGATCCACTTACAGTTTCTGAAGTCCAGACATCCAGGCGGCGAGGTCTTCATTCATCTAGGCGGCATTTTCTATCTTCATCCAGGCGGCATCTTCAATCTTTATCCCGAAGACATGCGTGGAGCATCCTCTTCATACGGTCGCCGCCATACTAAATCTTCAATGCAAGGGAGCCTTTTCAAAATGGCGTCCTTTGTATGCCTATTGGCTGATTTGATTTTGGAAATTCAAATCAGCCAATAGGATAAAAGCTACTGAAATCATATTGGCTGTTCAAATCAGATGATTTGAACAGCCAATAGAATTTCAGAAGCTCCCATCCTATTGACTGTGTTTACGGGGGTCCTCAGCGACATGGAGACTCCTCTTCATCCGCTGTCCATGGTATACTGAATATTGAATGCAAGGTACCGCGCCGCCTTCACTGTGAATGAAGATAATGGACCTGCCTGGAAGAAGACCTCTGCTGGAGTACCTATTTGGGGCTTTAGTGTTAGGTTTTATTTTTAAAAAATATGTTTTATTTTTTAACTTAGGTTTTTTGTAAGCACTTTGAAAAAAAATGGATGCCCTTTTAAGGGCAATGAAAAAGAGCTAAATGCCCTTTTAAGGGCAATGCCCATACAAATGCCCTTTTCAGGGCAATGGGTAGTTTAGGTTTTTTTAGTGTTAGGTTTTTTATTTTGGGGGATTTGATGGGTGGGGGGTTTTACTGTTAGGGGGGACTTTATTTTTAATGTAAAAAAGCTGTTTACCTTAGGGCAATGCCCTACAAAAAGCCCTTTTAATGGCTATTGGTAGTTTAGCATTAGATTAGGGGTGCTTTTATTTTGGAGGGGCTTTTTTATTTTCACAGGGATTAGGTTTAATTTTTTTATGTTGGATAATGTGTTTATTATTTTTTGTAATGTTAGCCTTTTTTATTTTATGTAATTGGATTAACCTAATGTAATTTTTTTGCATTTTTTATTGTAATGTAGTTTATTTTTATTGTAATAAAGGGGTTAATTTAGGGGGTGTTAGGTTAGGGGGTTTAGTCATTAAATTAGTTTTTTGTGTTGTGGGGGTTGGCGGTGTAAGAGTTAATAGGTAAATTAAGTTTAAAGCGCTGTGGGGGGTTGGCGGTATAGGGGTTAATAGATGTATTAGGCAGTTTGCAATGTTGGGGTTTGCAGATTTAGGGGTTAATAATTTTATTAGGTAGTTTTTCTTAATACTTCGTGTGGGCGGTTAGTTTATTTTTTTTCTTAATACTTCGTAGGGGCAGTTATTATTTTTTTTTTTTTAAATACTCATGGGTGGTAATGTTTTTGTAATGCTCCATTTGCCTTCGCTGCATCCCGGTGGATTCCGAAAATGGCAGGGTGGTGAAAGAATCCACCTGCAGTTGATTCTTTCCCCACCCTGCCATTTACAGAATCCACCTGGATGCAGCACGTGCACAGCCAATGTTCCTTTAAGGATACGTGCGCAACTGCTGACGGTGACGGCCATTACAAAAGCAATTATAGTATAGCTTAGGGAGACTGATGGTACTATTACTTGTTAATGATCAATTGTGACAATATTCTTTCACACCAGTAAAGTTTGCCATCTTTATGTATATACTGCTATCTATTATAAGATATAGATTGGTTATTCAGAAATAATCATTTCTCTTAATAAGTGTAGTTTGCTTCTAAAGCGCACTCTTTTTTGTTGGTGTAATCAAAATAGTGAAACCATGCCTCTGTAAATAAAGCTGGGTGAAGACATTGGCTCCAGTGTAGACCTTGGGGTCGATTTAACAAGGGCCGAATGGCCCCTGTTCCCCTTACCGGAAAAAGGAGTTAAAAAGCAGCGGTCTTAAGATCGGGCTGATTGACACCCCCTGCTAGCAGCCGATTGGACGCAAATCTGTAGAGGCCAGCATTGCACAAGCAGTTCACTAAAACTGCTTGTGCAATGCTGAATGTTGACAGCGTATGCTGTCCGCATTCAGCGATGTCTGGCAGACATGTCTCTACCCAGAAAAAGCTTCTTGGTGCACCGTGTTGCAGGGAGTCACCTTTTCTTATTGTAAGCACATGCACCATAGAGAATGTGACTCCCCACTCAAAGAGCACGTTCTTTCAAATTAGGGCTCACATGTACCTCTAATATCCCTATATCTGATACAGGAAGCGAGATAACAGCTCATTATAGCCTCCTCTCCACACAAAAGATACCCTGATTCATAGTGCTGTATGTAAAGGTGTGTGGAAAATATCTCAACACTTAAATTGACAGTCTAATTGATTTGTGTATTGTTTAAAAAGATAGGTAACATCTTTACTACCCATTACATTATTGTTATATTAATAGACTGTATAACCTCCAAGATTGCCTATTTCTAAGCCCCTGCAGGTCACTCCTTATTTTAGTTTATTTTATTTAGCTTTTTACAATCTTGCACTACAACCAGACTTTGCTAGCTCATGTGTACCATATAGTTACCATTGTGATCACTAATGTGGAGAATGAAAATGTGTTCACAAGAACCAGAACTGCTAAAATGCAAGATTGTAAAAAAAAAAAAGAGATAAGGACAGTCTACACAGGCTTAGATGCAGGTTATCATAGAGCTAAAAAAAAAGTATATATTAACATAACAGTGTTGATTATGCAAAACTTGGGAATGGGTAATAAAGGGATTATTGTGACAATAACCATTTTCCAGTAGACTGTCCCTTTAAGAAGTAAAATTATATCAAAATCTGCTAATAATACTATATTACTACTGCATAAAAAAAGAAGAAAGCAGCATAAAAATATAGAACTAGAAAAACACAACTTTATAGCAACTACAAAATGAAGTGTCGGTAAGCTGCAAATAAGGAGAAGCAGCAGAACAGTGGGAATCTGTAAATGTGGAGGAATAGCGGTTAGAGGTCTTTTATAGAACTGATGTAATGAAGATATTAAAGCTTTGAGTCCAAGAAGGATTATTCATTATAGTCAAGCATTTATATCACCAAGTTGAACTAATTTACTATTTGGCAAATACATTGAAAGTAAAATTGTGAATACCTATGAATATTCCCTCTGAGATTATTATTTATAAAAATAGACAGGTTTCTAATTAATCATGTATGAGAGTGACTTCAGTTCTAATCACTTTATTTGAAACGTCCATACTATTGTACTTCTTCTGCCTTCCTACTCTGACATGTGTCACAATGTAAAGTTTAGGGTCCTAAGAAATTATTTGAAATGTATCTTCTTGATTTCAACCAGAGTAGATATAAATGAATAAAATGTATTATTCAAATGCAGCAATCATATCAATCCCATCAATATTTTTTCCATCCACATTAAGAAATAAAATGTTATATTTTTTATTAACAGTATATGAGGTGCTCAATTTGTGGAACAACTTTCATTTCAGTTATATACTCAGTAAATACATTTTCTTCTTTTTACTACAAAAAACAGATGAATTTCAAGTTGAACTGAAGAAAATTAATGAGCTCAACTGAACTGAAGCTAATCTGCAAAAAGAACTCCAATGCTTATTTTGTATCTTGAATTTTACTTTTCAAGTTCTATTCCATGGATTCAAAGATAAAAGTAAAATCTACAGTAGCTTTGAATATATATTTAAAATGACACAAGGGAAAAGGGCTTCTTTTGAAGGTTTAGAGAAATGTGTTTCTTGTATTTTTTGGCATTAAAGCTGGATAAATCTTTAAAGTAATTTTTGGCTTGGATGTTTATGCCACAATTTTGTATTTTAAAGTGATTTTTTTATTTATTTTTTGTTTTTGTGTTACGTTTTAGACATAAATATTTTAAAGGGTTAGAAAAGTCAACATTTAAACTTTCATGGTTAAGCCAGAGCTTGCAAATTAGAAAACAAATGTATAGTTTACATCTGTTATCAATCTTGCATTGTTCTTTATTATCCTTTGCTAAAGAGTAAACCTACAGCTGCTCAAAAACCATGCATATGTCTTTAGACTCTTTTGCATCAGTGTTTGTAAAAACGTTTAAAATTAGCACAAAAATGTTGTTGCAAATAGATATGGTTAATTCGTTTTGGCCAAATTTAGTTTTCGGGCGAATTTTGGTTGATTCAGAGATTCAAATGCACCTGAATTTCGAATCGGCACCATAACTAAAATCCCGAAAATTTCAGAAAATAAATGATTCAGTTTCCGAATTTTCGGATCCATTCTTTATTCATATTCTGAATTTTTCGGGATTTTTGATGGATGAATATGGAGCTGCCTGGATGAAGATGGATCATCGCTGGGATAAAGATCTTTCGCCGGACTTCAGCAACTGTGAGTACCAATTTTGTGGTTAGTTGTGTTTTTTTTGTTTTTTTGTGGTGTTTTTATTTTTTAGATTAGGTTTTTTTTTTATTTTAATGCCCTTTTAAGGCCAGTAAAAGAGCTGAATGCCCTTTTAACGGCAATGCCCATACAAGGGCAATGGGTAGTTAGTTTTTTTAAGTTAGGTTTTTTTTATTTTGTGGGTTTGAGGGTAAGGGTTTGTAATGTTAGGTGGTGTTTGATTTTATTTGTTTGCAAAAGAGCTGTTAACTTTAGGGCAATGCCCAACAAAAGGTCATTTTAAGGGCCCTTGGTAGTTTATTATAGATTAGGGTTTTATTATTTTGGGATGTTTGTTTTTTTAAACGGGTTATTAGAATAGGAATTATTTTTATTATTTTGGATAATTTCATTTGTTATTTTTTGCAATTAATTTTTTTTTATTTTTGCAGTGTTTTTTTCTTTTTTTTAGATTAGGCATTTTTTATTTGTAATGAGCTGGATGCAAATTTAAGGGCAATGCCCACACAAATGCCCTTTTCAGGGCAATAAATTATGTTTATTTTTCCTTTGGAGTTTTGGGGAGTGGGGGTTTGTAATGTTAGGGGGTGTTTGTTTTTATTCTTTTGCAAAAGAGCTGTTAACTTTAGGGCAATGCCCTACAAAAGGCCCTTTTAAGGGCCCTTGGTAGTTGGGTTTTTTTTTTTTTAAACAGGGTATTAGAATATGAATATTTTTTTTTGGATAATTTTGTTTGTTATTTTTTGTAATGATAGTTTTTTTTTATTTTTGTAATTTTAGTGTTTATTATTTTTTTTAATTGTAGCTTTAATTTTTTGTAATGTTAGTTTTTTTATTTTTAGTAATGTTAGGCTTTATTAGTTTAAGCTTAGGTTTTATTTTTATTTCACAGGTAAGTTTGTATTTATTTTAACTAGGTAGTTAGTATAGTGTAGCTAGCTTAGGTTTTATTTATTTTTCACGTTAAGTTTTTATTTATTTTTAAATAGGTAGTTAGTTAAAGGGACACTAAACCCAGAATTTGTCTTTCATGATTCAGATAGAGAATACAATTTTAAATAACATTCCAATTAACTTATATTATCTGATTTGCATCCTTTTTTAAATATCCTGTGTTGAAGAAATAGCAATGCACATGGGTGAGCCAATCACACAAGGTATCTATGTGCAGCCACCAATCAGCAGCTACTGAGCCTATCTAGATATGCTTTTCAGCAGAGGATATTAAGAAAATGAAGCAAATTAGATTATAGATGTAAATTGGAAAGTTGTTTAAAATTGCATGCTCTTTCTAAATCATGAAAGAAAAAATATGGGTTTCATGCCCCTTTAATAATTGTAACTTTGATTTAGGTCTATTTTAATTATGTTCAAGTTAGGGGGTGTTAGGTTTAGGGATTAATATATTTTAATTCAAGTTGTTGCGATGTGGGGGGTGATGGTTTAGGGATTACTAGGTTTAGTTAGTATCAGCGATGTCGGGGAACTGCGGTTTAGGAGTTAATATGTTTAGTTAGTGTCGGTGATGTCAGGGAACTGTGGTTTAGGGAATAATAGGTTTAGTTAGTGTTGGCGATGTTTATGAACGGCGGTTTAGTGGTTAATAGGTTTATTTAGTGTTTTAGTTAGTGTTGGGGAACTGTGGTTTAGGGATTAATAGGTTTAGTTAGTGTCTGCATGTTGAGGAACTGCAGTTTAGGTGTTAATAGGTTTAGTTAGTGTCAACAATGTCGGAGAACGGCGGTTTAGGGGTTAATCGGTTTATTTAGTGGGGGTGGCGGTTTAGGGGTTAATAGGCTTAGGTAGTGATGGCAATGTGGGGGGTGGCGGTTTAGGGATTAATAGCTTTATTTAGTGTCGGTGATGTAATGGCGGCAGCAGTTTTAGACAATTTTGTTTCGGCAATCACCGGCTTATTAGTTATGTTAAGTTAAATAATTTTTTTGGGTTCCTTTGTTTTTTTCGGATCCATTCTTTATTCATATGCATTATTCTATTCTAAACTTCAGAATAGAATAATGCATATGAATAAAGAATGAATCCGAAAAAACAAACGGATCCGAAAAAACGATTTAACTTAACACAAATAATTTGTCGAAACAATTTTTTTAAAAAACTTAACTAAACTAATTAATCTGAAATTAAATTATTTATTTAACTAATGAAAATGAAACAAAACTAAATTTTTAGCGTTGCACATGTCTAGTTGCAAACACTGCTGTCATAGTGTTAAAGATATGTGAATGCTTCTGTGTCTGGCTAAGTTTACTCTTAAACAAAGGATGCCAAAATAATTATGTAAATTTAATAATAGAAATAAATTTGAAAGTTTGTTTTTAAAATCCCATACTATGTCTTAAAGGGAAATGAAACATTGCTATTTTAGTAGACAAAAAATCTAACGGGTAGATTTAGAGTTTTGTCGGTAAAAACCCACGTAGCTAACGCTGCTTTCTTTCCCAACGCACCCTTCCAACAACGCTGGTATTTAGAGTTGTCTGAGGGGCTGCGTTAGGCTCAAAAAAGGGTGCGTTGAGCCTAACTTAGCTCCACTTCAACTCTCAATACCAGCGTTGCTTACGGTAGCGGTAAGCTGGGAAAAGGTGCTCGTGCACGATATCCCCATAGGAAACAATGGGGCTGAACCGGCTGAAAAAAAAACCTAACACCTGCAAAAAAGCAGCATTCAGCTCCATTGTTTCCTATGGGGAAACACTTTCTAAGTCTGCACCTAACACCCTAACATGAACCCCGAGTCTAAACACCCATAACCTTACACTTATTAACCCCTAATCTGCTGCCCCCGCTATCCCTGACCCCTGCATATTATTATTAACCCCTAATCTTCCGCTCCAGACACCGCCGCAACCTACATTATCCCTATGAACCCCTAATCTGCTGCCCCTAACACCACCGACCCCTATATTATATTTATTAACCCCAAATCTGCCCCCACCCCAACGTCGCCGCTACCTTACCTACACTTATTAACCCCTAATCTGCCGACCGGACCTTGCCGCCACTATAATAAATGTATTTACCCCTAAACCGCCACACTCCCGCCTCGCAAACACTAGAATAAATTGTTTTAACCCCTAATCTGCCCTTCCTAACATCACCGCCACCTACCTACAATTATTAACCCCTAATCTCCCGCCCGCACCGTCGCCACTACTATAATAAAGTTATTAACCCCTAAACATAACTCTAACCCTAACAACCCCCTAACATAAATATAATTTATATTAAACAAAATAATATTCCTAAAATTAACTAAATTATTCCTATTTAAAACTAAATACTTACCTATAAAATAAACCCTAATATAGCTACAGTATAATTAATAATTACATTGTAGCTATTTTAGGATTTATATTTATTTTACAGGCAACTTTGTATTTATTTTAACTAGGTACAAAAGTTATTAAATAGTTAATAACTATTTAATAGCTACCTAGTTAAAATAAATACAAAACTACATGTAAAAAAAATCCTAACCTAAGTTACAATTAAACCTAACACTACACTATCATTAAATTAATTAAATAAATTACCTACAATTACCTACAATTAAATACAATTAAATAAACTATTCTATAATACAAAAAACAAACACTAAATTACAAAAAATAAAAAAGAATTACAAGCAGTTTAAACTAATTACACCTAATCTAAGCCCCCTAATAAAATAAAAAGCCCCCCAAAATAAAAAATTCCCTACCCTATAGAATTCCCTACTCTGATAGAATTCTATCAGCCAATCGGAATTAAGGTAGAAAAAATCTGATTGGCTGATGCAATCAGCCAATCAGATTGAAGTTCAATCCGATTGGCTGATCCAATCAGCCAATCAGATTGAAGTTCAATCCGATTGGCTGATCCAATCAGCCAATCGGATTGAACTCGCATTCTATTGGCTGTTCCTATCAGCCAATAGAATGCGAGTTCAATACGAATGGCTGATTGGATCAGCCAATCGGATTGAACTTCAATCTGATTGGCTGATTGCATCAGCCAATCAGATTTTTTCTACCTTAATTCGATTGGCTGATAGAATTCTATCAGCCAATCGGAATTGAAGGGACGCCATCTTGGATGACGTCCCTTAAAGGAACCTTCATTCGTCGTTAGTCCGCTGGGGAAGAAGGATGTTCCGTGTCGGCGGGATGAAGATGGATCCGGAAGAAAGAAGATAGAAGATGCCGCTTGGAAGAAGACATCGCCCGGATGGAAGACCTCTTCTTTGCCGCTTGGATCAAGACTTCTACCGAATGGAGGACATCTTCTTGCTCCGCTTGGATAAAGAATTCGGCTCAGCTGGTTGAAGATGACTCAAGGTAGGGAGATCTTCAGGGGGTTAGTGATAGGTTTTTTTAAGGGGGGTTTGGGTGGGTTAGAGTAGGGGTATGTGGGTGGTGGGTTGTAATGTTGGGGGTATTGTATTTTTATTTTCAGGCAAAAGAGCTGATTACTTTGGGGCAAGGCCCCGCAAAAAGCCCTTTTAAGGGCTGGTAAAAGAGCTGATTACTTTTGTATTTTAGAATAGGGTAGGGAATTTTTTAATTTGGGGGGCTTTTTTATTTTATTAGGGGGCTTAGATTAGGTGTAATTAGTTTAAACTGCTTGTAATTCTTTTTTATTTTTTGTAATTTAGTGTTTGTTTTTTGTATTATAGAATAGTTTATTTAATTGTATTTAATTGTAGGTAATTGTAGGTAATTTATTTAATTAATTTAATGATAGTGTAGGGTTTAATTGTAACTTAGGTTAGGATTTATTTTACATGTAATTTTGTATTTATTTTAACAAGGTAGCTATTAAATAGTTATTAACTATTTAATAGCTTTTGTACCTAGTTAAAATAAATACAAAGTTGCCTGTAAATCCTCAAATAGCTACAATGTAATTATTAATTATATTGTAGCTATATTAGGGTTTATTTTATAGGTAAGTATTTAGTTTTAAATAGGAATAATTTAGTTAATTTTAGGAATATTATTTTGTTTAATATAAATTATATTTATGTTAGGGGGGTGTTAGGGTTAGAGTTATGTTTAGGGGTAAATAACTTTATTATAGTAGTGGCGATGGTGCGGGCGGGATATTAGGGGTTAATAATTGTAGGTAGGTGGCGGCGATGTTAGGGAGGGCAGATTAGGGGTTAATACAATTTATTCTAGTGTTTGCAAGGCGGGAGTGCGGCGGTTTAGGGGTTAATACATTTATTATAGTGGCGACGAGGTCCGGTCGGCAGGTTAGGGGTTAATAAGTGTAGTTAGGTAGCGGCGATGTTGGGGGGCAGATTAGGGGTTAATAAATAAAATATAGGGTTGGCGGTGTTAGGGGCAGCAGATTAGGGGTTCATAAGTATAATGTAGGTGGCTAAATACATTTATTAGAGTGGCAGCAATGGGGGGGGGCTCGGTTTAGGGGTACATAGGTAGTTTATGGGTGTTAGTGTACTTTAGAGCACAGTAGTTAAGAGCTTTAAATTCCGGCGTTAGCCCATAAAGCTCTTAACTACTGACTTTTTTTGGCGTTAGGAGTCTTGTCGGTAGAGGCTCTACTGCTCACTTCTCCCAAGACTCCAAATACCAGCGTTAGGCAGATCCCATTGAAAAGATAGAATACGCAATTGGCGTAAGGGGATCTGCGGTAGCCTGGAATCGCGGTAGGGAAGTGAGCGTTAGACCCTTTCCTGCCTGACTCTAAATACCAGCGGGCGGCCAAAAGCAGCGATAGGACCCCTTAATGCTGCTTTTGACGGCTAACGCCAAACTCTAAATCTAGACGAAAGTAAATGTAAAAAGGTGCAGATTCTGTTAAAAAAAAATAGCAAACAACTTAATTTTGTTTTTGTAAAATAAGCACTTTATATATTATCTGTGTAACCACTGTCTGCATCTAGATAAGAGAACTACCATTACCATTACTACCTTAGACTCCATTGTTACATGACTTTTGCAGGGAAGGACTTCTTCAGAACATGGACAATAACCTGATTGCAGCTAGAACATTATGTCTCCTAGCAACACTTCAAAGGAAAACCTGCTAATTTGCATTCCTGTAGAGACCACAACACCTCTGTGGGAGTTGTGACAGGAAGTAATGGACCATGCACAAATTAAGTTAAAAAAAATAATAAAAAGTAGAATCCTTATTAGCAATGCGCAGTACGCATGTCCTGGCTGTTACACCTGTGCCTGGAGTTGAAAATGAATTTAAAGAAAACGCTGAGAAACGTGTTGGCATTCTGAATTTCATCAGAATTTTTTTTGTTTTCTTTAAATTTTACTGGTGCATTTATTCGGATATACCATATAGTGCTGTAAACATTTGCACACTCCTGAGCTTACAATCCTGCCTTTAAACAAAGGATAACAAGAAAAGAAAGAGTATTTGATAATAGAAGAAAATTCCAAAGTTGTTTGAAATTGTATGTTCTGAATCATGAAAGGAAAAAAATTAGGTTTTATTTTCCTTTAAAGTATAACCAGCTGCTTAGTATTTTTATTACACCAGTGAAACAGACCAGACTGTTTTAATCATGAAAGTTTAATTCTGACTGTATTGCTCCTTTCAGTTATTTGTATTGAGTTTTATAACAGTTTGAGAAATGTGTAACAAGCTACTATTGCTTATATTTTGAATATCTATAAGTAGACAGATAAATATATATATATATATATATATATATATATATATATATATATATATCATCTACTGCATCTACACTGTGTGCAGAATTATTAGGTAAATGAGTATTTTGACCACATCATCCTCTTTATGCATGTTGTCTTACTCCAAGCTGTATAGGCTCGAAAGCCTACTACCAATTAAGCATATTAGGTGATGTGCATCTCTGTAATGAGAAGGGGTGTGGTCTAATGACATCAACACCCTATATCAGGTGTGCATAATTATTAGGCAACTTCCTTTCCTTTGGCAAAATGGGTCAAAAGAAGGACTTGACAGGCTCAGAAAAGTAAAAAATAGTGAGATATCTTGCAGAGGGATGCAGCACTCTTAAAATTGCAAAGCTTCTGAAGCGTGATCATCGAACAATCAAGCATTTCATTCAAAATAGTCAACAGGGTCGCAAGAAGCGTGTGGAAAAACCAAGGCGCAAAATAACTGCCCATGAACTGAGAAAAGTCAAGCGTGCAGCTGCCAAGATGCCACTTGCCACCAGTTTGGCCATATTTCAGAGCTGCAACATCACTGGAGTGCCCAAAAGCACAAGGTGTGCAATACTCAGAGACATGGCCAAGGTAAGAAAGGCTGAAAGACAACCACCACTGAACAAGACACACAAGCTGAAACGTCAAGACTGGGCCAAGAAGTATCTCAAGACTGATTTTTCTAAGGTTTTATGGACTGATGAAATGAGAGTAAGTCTTGATGGGCCAGATGGATGGGCCCGTGGCTGGATTGGTAAAGGGCAGAGAGCTCCAGTCCGACTCCCGCCAGCAAGGTGGAGGTGGAGTACTGGTTTGGGCTGGTATCATCAAAGAGGAGCTTGTGGGGCCTTTTCGGGTTGAGGATGGAGTCAATCACTTTGTTTGTCATTATTATAAACTGTATGTTATTCACGTGACAATTTATTTCATATCAGATGATAGTACAATTCATTTTAAATAATATTTGAAATATGGAAAATCAAAAGACAAGTTTTGAGTACATTTTAACTTTTACAATGTATAGTGTTACTTATTACAAAAAACAATCATACTCTATTTTTTCATTTAACCCATTTGGGGTTAATGTCTGCAACCTGTAGATCCATTTGGTTTCTTGCTGGAGAAGAACTTTATCATAATTTCCACCTCTCCTCTTTTGTTTAGGATGTTCAATACCTATCACATTTAAGCAAGTGTATTTCGCATCATGGCATTCAGCAAAATACTTAGTTACCGGACTATCAGTATCTTTCTGCTTGATGTCATTTCTATGCTCCTTCACTCTGTGTTTGAGTTCCCTCCCAGTTTTTTTTAACATAATATCTGGGGCAAGAACAATACAATAAATAAACAACCCCTGATGTGTTGCAAGTTATACATTGTTTAATTTTAAATGTTTTATGTGGATTACTGCCAAAAGTTTTGGTTTTCTGTATGTTACTGCAATAGTTGCACTTGCCACATGGGTGATAACCTACTCTCTGTTGCAGGCTGCTTAGCCAATTTACGGGGGGACATTCTTCTTTCAAATTCAGAATGTGCTAGGCTATCCCTGAGGCTTACTGCTCTTTTTGCAGTTAACAAAGGGTTAGGCGACAGGAACTGGCTTAACACTTTATCAGTGTGCAAAATATGACAATATTTTCACATTATAAGCTGTATCTTACCCCAATGACAATTATAAGGGGTTATTAGACGCACCATTTCTGCTTCATTCTTTTCTTCACATTTTGCACCATAAATCATATTTTGTCTATTTGTAGTACATGCTCTCACTCAGGCCTTTTCTATACTTCTATAAGAGTATCCCCTTTCTCTAAATCGACATGCTAGCTTGTCTGCTTGTCTTTCAAAGTCGGCTTCAGTGGAACAGTTTTGTTTAAGACGTAGAAACTGTTCCACTGGAATGCCATCCTTTGGATGATGGCTAGTGGCATGGAGTAAACTATTAGTGGCAGTACATTTGCGGTATACATCAGTGTGTATTGCTCCATTATATTTTTTATTTTTTAAATCTAAAAATGTTATTGCTTCTTTACTCACTTGGTAAATAAAAATAAAATGTTATAGGTGTTTTATTTAATTCTGTCACAAAGATCTCCAATTCTTCTACACTGCCATCCTATAAAATGAGGATGTCATCCACATAGCGCAGCCCTAGGACCATATGTGCGTCCACCCACTCTGACATACCACTTAACACATCTCGTAGTTCCCAGAGGCCAAGATGTAAACAAGCATAGGTGGGCGCACCCATGGCTGTGCCCCTGATTTGCTGATAGAATCTTCCATCAAATGAAAATATGTTATTTTTTATAACAAAGTCAAAGAGTTTCAAAACTAGCTTTGTATGTTGCTGAGATTCATGTCCCCTCAATTCCAAGAAGTATCTGGCAGCTGCCAGACCCACTTCATGCGGAATTGAGGAGTAATGAGATTCTACATCTAAAGCTACAAAGAGGATCTTATCACTGATCTTTACATTATAAAGCACAGCCATTAGATCTGATTTAAAACCAAAATCCAAATACATGCCCCCTCTATCTATTGCCCCAAGTTTGTACACCTTTGTAAAATGTGTTGAGGCAGATATTGAGCAAATTGTTTACACAGGTATAGTTGAGGATAATCTTACCAAATCTCAAAGACAAGCATTAAGAAAATTAAGAAACAACTTTTAGATGATCCATTACAGTATGTAAAAGTAAGTCAACATACTTTTTATAAGTCTTGTGATGAGCATGGTTTTATGTTAAATGATGCTAGGATGTCTGGTCTGATATCTAAAAAAGAATTTGACTTCATGCTCAATTCATTCACTGTTGTTCCAACATTTTATTGCATTCCAAAGCTATATAAAAATGTAAAACAACTCCCTGGTAGGCCCTTAGACTCGGGAATGTGGAGCCCCCCTGAGGGCATACGTAAATATGTAGATACCTTTTTGAAACAATTTTTACCTACTTTGAGCTCTTATGTGCAGGACATGAATGATGTCCTACGCAGACTATATAATAAAAAGATCAGTGATAAGATCCTCTTTGTGGATTTAGATGTAGAATCTCTTTACTCTTCCACATGAAGGTGGTCTGGCAGCTGCCAGATACTTCTTGGAATTGAGGGGACATAAATTTCAGCAACATACAGAGCTGGTTTTGAAACATATATATGTGTGTGCGTATATATACATATAAACTGTAGGCAAATGAAAACAATGGCACTATTATAGGCAATCCCCACTAATATATATTTCCATATATCAATTACCAAGTGTAAACTATGCTATAGTGTTCTGTTGATCAAATATATACTTGATTGTGTGAGGTGGTGCTTTGCATTAAAGCTAATTACAACAAAAATAGTGGATATGAAAAAGATATCCAGGGAAAGAATGCACTTACAGCACTCTGTGCCCAGACTCAAGAGGCAAGGACATTCTTGGTTATTGCTTAAAATATAACTTTTTTTGTGATAATTTAAAATAAGAATAAACACACACACAACAAGGATTTAAAAACCAACACCGAGATACTTCATTTGGGTAAAAGGTAAATGTGGTACTGAATAATGGAATTAATGCCTTAAATGTGAGGGTATCCAGGTGACCACAATTCCAAATAATAAATAAAGGAGCCTAATTCCTTCTAGCAAATGAGTGGAGTACTAAGAGTGGGATGTATAACAGCTGGATGGTAACAATAAAACATGTAGACCATGCCTAACTGTATGACCACTGTGTTGGTATACCACTAGAGTATGAGTCTGATACACTTAAAAATATTCTTTGGCAGATACACCTTCAATAATGTAATAAACTCTATAGAACAAGTATGCTGCACGTAATGCACTTCAAAACTCCTGTATTGGAGATGGTGGCCTAGTTAATGTGACCAGGATAACCCCAATAGTCAACTGTATAAGAATGGTTTTATGCGAGCTGCCACATACTAGAGGAGTCACTATCATATAATAGATGCAACAGTTTTGCTGTTATGTGATCTAGGTACACATAAGGTTACTGTAATCAAGACAGAATTCACTTTCAGATTCTAGTGGTAAATATGTCAAAAATGTTGCAAAGTGTAAGGTGCTTGTACATATGATTATATACTTTTGTCTGCTAACTCCCAAACTGAAGAATGTGGCTGGGGTACTATTACCTGGGATTCCACAAAGGCTAACTGGGTAATGATTTATATGCTGCCACTTGATAATAAAATAACTAGCATGTATTGCTGGTGATAGTATTGGTTATGTGTAGTACTAGTGCACCAAAGGTAAAAGTAAGGTGGATAATATTCATGTGGTTACAACAGTAACACCAGATCAGCAGATTCTATGTGATAGAGATAAATCACTTACATGGAATTACACTGAGGTGGAGTACCTGTCGTTTAATATATGCAACTCTGTTGCCAACACACTACAGTATGAATGATAATATAGTCTGCTATGTTATTCTCTATTACTCACCTTTAATAACTGGCGTGGATCAAATCAACCAGAGTCACCAAATTACCCTGCGTATTGTTACAACTTTAGTGCTTCCATTATAAAAAAATAATAAGAAAGTCTAGGAGTTTGTATTTATCACTAAAACTGGATCCCACAGAGTGATTCACTGAGTGAGATCGTGTTGTGATAAGGTAACTGTTGATTGTTATTTGCAACTATGTTTTCAACATAACTATCATATGTTTTTTGTAATAGTTTTATCTTAGTGTGGTGCTAATGTACCAAGGTTATGATAGTAAAGATAGTTTAAAAGATTACTTTCTGTTATAATTTTTAAGCTAAACAACTAACATATTAAAGTTAATACACATTAATTAAAACCTACTGACCTATATTTTCTCCAAAACGAAGTTTCATAACGTTCTAAAAGTTATATCTTTTATTTGCTGATGATGTCACGTTATCCTGCCCACTATTTTCAGCACTGCATGTTCAAAATACTTAAACCAATAACTTTGTGTTTAAAGCGCCATTTTGAAACCTAGGTATTGTAAACTGATTGGTACAGAGCAAAGGATACCCACGGAGTGGGTATGGAAAACAATTAAATTTGCAGACAAGATTTCTGATATACGGTAGAGATATGTTAATGAAATGCTATTGATAAAAAGCGTATTTGGGGTAGTTAGTTAGTAACAGGCATAGAAAATATTTACTTACAGTGACCCTTTAAGTTGAATTCCAGCAGCATAGCCAAGTTAGCAGAATCTCTGTAACAGAAGTGACTAACTTGCGTAAAATTATATTATAATAACATAACTGCCGCTTAATATTTGCAACTTTGTTGCCAACATACTCCAATTAGAATATATATAATATGATCTAATTTGTTGTTCCAGGTTATTTGCCCTTAATAACTGGCGTGGATCAAATCAACTAGTGTCCCACAATATCCCGCTTGTTATTATAAATTAAATGCTTCAGTAATAATAAACAATGACACAATCTAAGCTGTATCGGTTTTCACTGAAGCGTTAACATTATACGTGAGTACAAATGGGATTTAGATCAGCCTAAATGACACCAATGATAGGCGTTCTACTCTACAAAGCTTGTGGCGATATGACTCAGATATTGATTGCTAGAATTAGGCTCAAAAGATGAGTCTCAACAAGTAAGTTTAAAAAGCGTCTCGTAAAACATTGCTGATGAGTTTCGCCCATGCGGGCTTTCTCAAAGTCAGAGAGCCGCCTGATGTGAGGGGATTTAAGTTCCTTGATAACAGGAATTTCCACCTCTTCTGCATACTAATTGGTTAGCTGTGGTGTCAATCACTTGGGACGTACAGACATCTGCTAAAGGTGGTATATACCACTTAGACTAAATTTCCAAGTACAGTTACTAATACATTACATTGTTTTAAGATCATTCTTCTACCATGTCCTGATGGCCTATCAAATTGTCCTCACATGGTCATGTAATATGTCATATAACATGACCATGTGAGGACAATATGATAGGCCATCTGGACATGTAATGTATGTAATGTATTAGTAAATGTACTTGGAAAACTAGTCTAAGCAGTATATACCACATTTAGCAGATGTCCGTACGTCCCAAGTGATTGACACCACAGCTAACAATTAGTATGCAGAAGAGGTGGTACTTACGGTTATCACAGAACTTAAATCACCTCACATCCGACAGCTCGCTGCCTTTGAGAAAGATGGATTGGCAAAAAGCACCAGCAGTGTTACGAGACACTTTTTAAAATTACTTGTTGAGACTTATCTTTTGAGTCTAATCCTAGCAATCAATATCTGAGTCATATCGCCACAAGCACTGTAGAGTGGACGCCTATAATAGGTGTCATTTAGGCTGATCTAAATCACATTTTTACTCACGTATAATATTAACGCTTCAGTGAAAACTGATACAGCTTAGATTGTGTCATTATTTATTATTACAGAAGCACTTCATTTGTAATAACAAGCGGGATATTGTGGGACACTAGTTGATTTGATTAAGGCCACTTATTAAGGGCGAATAACCTGGAACAAATTAGATCATATTATATATATTCTAATTGGAGTATGTTGGCAACAAAGTTGCAAATATTAAGCGGCAGTTATGTTACTATAATATAATTTTCCGCAAGTTAGTCACTTCTGTTACAAAGATTCTGCTAACTTGCCTATGCTGCTGAAATTTAACTATAACTATCTTTACTATCATTAACTTGGTACATTAGCACCATACTAAGATTAAACTATTACAAAAAAACATATGATAGTTATGTTGACAACATAGTTGCAAATAGCAATCAACAGTTACCTTATCACTTCATAACACGATCTCACGCAGTGAATCACTCTGTGGGATCCAGTTTTAGTGATAAATACAAACTCCTAGACTTTCTTATTATTTATTATAACGGAAGCACTAAAGTTGTAACATACACAGGGTACTTTGGTGACTCTAGTTGATTTGATCCAAGCCAGTTATTAAAGGCAAGTAATAGGGAATAACGTAGCAGACTATATTATCATTCATACTGTAGTGCGTTGGCAACAGAGTTGCATATATTAAGCAACTGGTACTCCATCCACCTCAGTGTAATTCCATGCAAGTGATTTATCTCTATCACATAGAATCTGCTTATCTAGTGTTACTCTTGTAACCACACGAATAGTATCCACCTTACTTTTACCTTTGGTGCACTAGTACCACACAGAGGCAATACTATCACCAGCAATACATGATAGTTATTTTATTATCAAGTGGCAGCATACAAATCATTACTCAGTTAGCCTTTGTGGAATCCCAGGTAATAGTACCCCAGCCACATACTTCAGTTTGGGAGTTAGCGGACAAAAGTATATCATCATATTTACAAGCACCTAACACTGCAACATGTTTGACATATTTACCACTAGAATCTGAAAGTGAATTATGTCTTGATTACAGTAACCTTATGTGTCCCTAGATCACATAATGGCAAAACTGTTGCATCTATTATATGATAGTGACTCCTCTAGTATGTGGCAGCTCACATAAAACCATTCTTACACAGTTGACTATTGGGGTTATCCTGGTCACATTAACTAGGCCACCATCTCCAATACAGGAGTTTTGAAGTGCATTACTTGCTCTATACAGTTCATTACATTATTGAAGGTGTATCTGCCAAAGAATATTTTTAAGTGTATCAGCCACATACTCTAGTAGTATACCAACACAGTGGTCATACAGTTAGGCGTGGTCCACATGTTTTATTGTTACCATCCATCTGTTATTCAGCCCACTCTTAGTACTCCACTCATTTGCTAGAATGAATTAGGCTCCTTTATTTATTATTTGGAATTGTGGTCACCTGGATACCCTCACATTTAAGTAATTAATTCCATTATTCAGTACCACATTTACCTTTTACCCAGATGAAATCTCTCATTGTTGTTTTTTTTTAAATCCTTTTGTGTGTGTTTATTCTTATTTTAATTTATCACAATAAAAGTTATATTTTAACCTATAACCAAGACTGTCCTTGCCTCTTGAGTCTGGGCACAGAGTGCTGTAAGTGCATTCTTTCCGTGGATATCTTCTACATATCCACTATTTTTATTGCAATACATACATATAAAGTATGGCACTCTCTTTCAAGCATACAGCTGAATTAAAGCAAAATGAAACAGTTAGTTACAGAATTTGGCCAAATGGTAATTGACCAAGACCACTTCAAGGTTTTTTCTGCTCTGGGCCCCTAACCTGAACCCACTCAATGGAAACCAAACAAACTAAGATACAAATAAGGTTGATACAGGCCTTTGTAAATTTCCTAGACACACACAAAGCCCCGGAATGGAATGCACTCTGAAACCAACTGGGTACAAATCCCATGCCATTGCAAAACACAACAGCCCTGGGTACTCACCAGCACTTACAGACAGCTACACAACTTACAGCGACCCACACTGTTAACCCCAGAACAGCCTGGGTGTAAAATCTATAGGGAAAATTACAAAACAATAATATCAATTCAAAACATAGAAAGTCTAGCACTCTCTTACAAGCACACAGCTAGATTAAAAGCAAAATGGAACAGTTAGTTACAACATTTGGCCAAATGGTAAAAGGCCCAGGACAACATAAACAACTCTTACTTTCTTGGTTCCTAACCTACAGCCACACAATGCATGCCTACAACCAAACATACTGAGATCGAAACAAGGATGACTCAGGCCATTTATAATTATCCTAGACACATAAAACACACGGAAATTGACTGCACTCTCAAACTGAACTGGATATACATCCCATGTGTATTATATTATGTTATATTATGTTATGTTATATTATATTATATTAAGAAACTTTTATATCCCCACCCATTTCATCCTAGGAAAGGCAGTAATTAATATTTTTTAAATATTATTTTAAAGTTAGGTTAAAAGAATCTACCAAAAATGAAATTACACTGATGTGGTTTGTTTGCTATGAAAAATAACACAATCCTCATAGATCTATATAGCTATATAGCTATATAGTCTATATAGCTTAATATTATCTAGAGAAGTTAAAATCAATTTTGCTGCAATAGAGAATGTTATACCTGATTACCAGAAGAGTGCTCCAGCCACTTGAGAATCTTGACCAAAACCAAGCATAATTGCAGAGAAAAAGATATAAGCAAAAATTAATCTTTGGTTTTATATTCGTGTAAAGAACACCATGAAAAAGGAGCTTTCCATGGGCATTATATTTAAGAAAAAAGTTTCTAAGGATATTTTCCCCATAAAAGTATCTGGCTATTAGGAGGATGAGCTGGAACACATGTATATAATCTAGTTAAGACCAACTGTAGCAATACCTTACAGTAAAATTAAAAAAGTGTGATTTAATAAATGGTAATGGATTTCCAATCTTGCTCTTCAAGTGGAAGTCATATTGGACCAGATTCCGAGTGGAGCATAAACAATTACACGTGAGTTAAAAGGGGTTTATCACAAGTGTTTGTTTTTTTTACTAATTTTACAAGTTGAAAGTAAACGCAATCGCTGGAGGGAAATTGAAGTTAACATGCATCAGGATAGCGCATGCTCAGACTTTTGGTTAACTGTTTCGCAAAACAAAAAGTGTCACAAAACACATACAAAGTACAGTTACACTCATTAAAACACTGTCGGATAAAAATTATTTTAAAAAAAACGCACAAAAATGTTATAAGGGCTCAAAGATATGAGGTCTAAGGCAGGCAAAGGGCTTTAACATAGAGATACCTACATACACAAAATTATTTTTTTAATACTTTTTCATGAATCCTTTACAGGAAATTACTGTTTGAAGTTGGAACACAATTACATCACCAAACACTTTGTTTCCTCCTGTGTGATGCTTTACCTGGCCTTTACTGCAGCTGTCTACAGTTATTTTTTGTCTGTGGGTCTTTATGCCTTAAGTTTTGTCTTCAGCAAGTAAAATGCTTGTACGGGTTGAGATCAGGTAATTGACTCAGTGAATGCAGAATATTCCACTTCTTTGCTTTAAAAAATTCCTGGGATGCTTTTGCAGTATGTTTTGGGTCATTGTCCATCTGTAAAGTAAAGTACTGTCCAATCAACTTCGCTTAATTTAGCTGAATCTGAGCTGAAAATATATCCCTATACACTTCAGAATTCACCCGGCTGCTTCTGTCTTCTGTCACATCATCAATAAACACTAGTGACTCAGTGTCATTGGAAGCCATGCATGTCCATGCCATCACACTGCCTTTACCGTGTTTTACAGATGATGTGGTATGCTTCGGATCATGAGCCTCCCAAGCCTTCTCTGTACTTTTTTGAACGCATGTTGTGGGTTCACTGCAACAGCTTCCAAATTCGAATGCCACACTTGTAATCAACTCCAGACCTTTTACCTGCATAATTGATGATTAAATAATGAAGGAATAGCCCACACTTGTTCATGAAACAGCTTTTGAGTCAATTGTCCAATTACTTTTGGTCCCTTGAAAAAGATGGGACTACATATTAAGGAGCTGTACTTTCTAAACCCTTCCTCCAATTTTGATGTGAATACCTTCCAATTAAGGCTGAGAGAATGCATTGTTTTTAAAGAACATTGAATATGAGCTTGCAGGCCCAAATTGATACAGTGCATATCTTGAACCCTAAACACAGATCATCCTCCCAACAAGATACATAATCTAACTGTAAGAACATGCTTACCTCTACATTACCATTGCAGTGCCTTGTTAGATTTGCAATTCTTCAAAATAAAGTATCCATGTAAGGGATATTACCCCAAAGTGTAACAATACAACCTCAGAATAGTTGAGTACTGGGAGGGACGTGGGAGAAAAAAAAAAGGGGAGGAAGCAGAGGGAAAAGGGGGGGGGAGGTGGAAGAGCACAGAGCAGAGGACATTTAGATCACCAAATCCCTAATAAAACTACTTCTGAATTCTAAAATGGAAATATCAACTGGTCAATTTCTCCAGAGGGAAGACTCTTTATATATGGGGACCACTTTTGGAAAAAGAGATATATGTCTTGGTCATTGTTTATATCTGTGTCATGTTGCTCTATGAAGTATTGTTTTTCCAAATAAGTTTTAATTTCTACAAAGCTGGGGACATTATCTTTTTTCCAGTGATGAAAAATTAAACTTCTGGTTGAGAGAATGATTATGTTAACAAGTTTTTTATGATTTTGATTTTGTCCTCCCTCCCAAAGAAAGATTATATGTGGTAGGGAAAAACCAGTATAAGACAGCTTCAGGCCCCTGAGAATCCAATATTCTAGTTTCTGCCATGTTTGTCTAATTCTAGGACACCCCTATATCATATGTGTCAAATCCGCTGCGTAGGAAGAACATTTTGGACATGCACAGAAATTTGAATACCCCCATTTAACTCCTTTTGCTGGGGTGTAATAAGACCGGTATAATAAATTAACATGGGACTCTCTCCAAGTTGAACACAGTGTGGTTTTGGCAACTAGTATAATAGATCTTTGAATTATCTCCCCAAATAATATTGGGTTGGAGATTAACGGCATTCCATTGTTGAGATAATTCTAAAAGATTTTGATCTCCCCTTTTGGAGAGCAATAATTGATACCATAATGAGATTGAATGAATGCAGCTTCTAACTAGTGGAAACCATTTTTCAAAAAGTCCCCAGGACCAGATCCAACTATGTTCAGCAGCGAGATTGAGGACATAGTGACTCACTTGCATATATGCAAAAAAAAAAAAATCACTATTAGGAAGATTGAATTCTAATTTAATAAATAGCAAATTTAAGTCAACTAACAAAGAGACCTTATTTAGACCCAGATTTTCCCATCTCTTAAATAAAGAAAACTGGGAATTCTGGGTTGCCTAAAAAAGTTTGGAAATGAGGAATATGTGGGTTAACTCCTATCATTGAAAACAGTTTCTATAGTGCTTGTATTAGTGTAAAAATAGTTTAAAAATGTTTAATGACTTTAGGTATGGATTTAGTTCTGCAGAGAGTAAGGGAGATAGGAAGATAAGAATACACTATGTTACGTTCCAATGCATTATTAGTGAAATAGTCAGATTCCAAAATCCAAGCAGGTATTAGCCTAGATAAGAACACTAAGTTTATAGAGTCTCAGATCCGGGACAGCCAGTCCTCCTGATTCTTTTACTAAGAAGAGTTTATTCAGGGAGATTCTTGGTCCTCTGTCTTGATAGATAAAGCGACATAATGCAGCATTAATCTCGCTCACATCTTTTGTTTTTAGTAAGACTGGAGTATTCTGAAGGACATATAGGATTTTTGGTAAAAGAATCATATTAAATAAAGCAATCCTTCCAGATAGGGAAAGTGGGAAATTCTGCCAGTTTTTCATATATCTTTTAATTTTTTCTAAGACAGGAGTGATGTTAAGGTTATACCATAGTGCTGGCTGAAGAGATATGTCAATATCTAAATATGTAAAAGCTTTAGTTACTGGTTGAAAAGGAATATCAGTTAGAGAGTCCACATTTTTCTTCAGCCATAGAATTTCTGATTTAGAAGCATTAACTCTATAGCCAGAGAAAGAGCCGAACTGCTTGATAATAGAGAAAAGTTTGGGAAAGTTAATATTGGGGTTAGATATATATTATATAACAAGATGTTGTCAGCATATAAAGCTATTTTTAACTTGGCTTGTCTTATTCTAATTCCCTCTAGTTGATGTCTAATCATAATAGCCAAAGGCTCGATCACTATGTCGAATAGAAAGGGAGATAGAGGACACCCCTGATGTGTTCCCTGACTCAAAGTTATCTCCGTAGATTCCAAGTTGTTAACAATCAATTTTGTATAGAGATTATGGTGAAGTCTTTTAATGAAGTTAACAAAGTTACCCTTAAAACCGAATTTAATTAAGGATGTTAATATATGATCATGATGCACTGAGTCAAAGGCTTTTTCTGCATCAATTGAAATAATCTTCATGTCAGAGTAGCCAGATTCCTGTAATAAGCCTTGTTCTTCTACTGAATTAAAATAGTCAATAGTTAGGAAAACTTCCCTGATTTTGGCTGCCGAGTTTCTGTTATGAAGAAACCCTGCCTAGTGCTAGTTGCAATCTGGAGGCTAAGATTAAAGTTAACAATTTGTAATCAGTATTGAGAAGAGCTATAGGTCTCTATGATTTTAATATTAAGGTTGTGAAGGAGGCCAGGAAGTTGGATGGAATTGACTTATTCTCAGTATAGAAGTAATTGTAAAGGTTTTTTAGATGGGGGACTATTTGTTGTATTAAAATTTTATAAAATTTGTTTGGTAATGCATCTGGTCCAGGTGCTTTGTTTAAATATAGATTTTGAATGGCTCTAGTTATCTCATTTTTAGTAATGGGAGAGTTAATAGCATTTACTAAGTCCGAAGATAAAGATAGATGAGTGATAATCTCTCAGAAATTTCCCCTGTTTAATTGATTGGATTCTTTATAAGCATAACTATCTCTGTAATAATCAGAAACAGACTCCAATACTTTTTCGGGAGTTTTGGAGCTATCCTTTTCATTTTGTATTGTCTCGATTACGGAAGATGTATTGCTATTGTTAACTAGGGAGGCCAGTAACTTACCAGATTTGTTGCCATACTTGTAATACTTGGCTTGAACCTTAAGTTCTTTCTGAGTGGCCTCTTTTAATAGAAAAGAGTCTCTTTCCTTTTTAGCTCTAGTATAAGTGGTCCAATTTCTAATGTTTTAGACTGTAGGTAACTGTTATATGAATTGACAACAAACTGAGAAACTTGTTTCTCTCTCTCTTTATGTTTTCTTTTCAATGCCACATTATATGCCAAAATCTCACCTCTGAGGACAGCTTTACCCGTTTCCCAGAATACCTCAGGCTTATCAAGATATTCCCTATTGTAATGTAAAAATTAATTGTATTTAGCCTTGAGCCAATTTTTAAACTTAAAATTAGTAAATAAATACTTAGGGAAGTAAAAACGTGGTGGGTGCAACTTCTGATTTTTGTACTGAATTTCTAGAAGAATCGGGGCATGATTAGAAAGATATATAGGATAAATGATAGTTTTAACTTGTAACCTAGCAATATTGTTATCAACTAGTATTATATCAATTCTAGATAGTGATTTATGAGCTTTTGACAGGCAAGAATAATTCCTAGCGTCAGGGTTTTGTGTTCTCCATATGTCTCTCACCGCAAGATTTCGAAAAATGTTTTCAAACAGCCTAGATTCTAAATGCTCTCTCTTAGTTTTGGTTGGATTCTTCTTATTTCTAAGTCTATCAAGGGGGAATTGGGGAGCCATATTAAAATCACCACCCCATATGAGATAACCCTGCCTAAGTTGCAATTTCCTCAACTGGAGAGAGTCCCACAATTATTTACACAAATAATTTGGAGTGTATAGATTATTGTAAAAACAAGATTATCAAATCTTACTCTGATAAGAAGGTATCTGCCTTCTGGGTCTGTGTCCACATGTAAAACTTTGTGGTTAATTTTTTTCCCAATTAAAATGGCCACTCCCCTTTTCATGTTGAAACTAGGTGTAGAAACTTCATTTCCTACCCAGGAAAATGTTAGTTTTTTTGTTTCTTCAATACTTAAATGTGCATCTTGAAGGAGTGCAATGTCAGTATTCAGCTTTCTCAGGTGTGTTATAATGGCTTTGCACTTAATAGGGGAGGTGATACTTCTTATGTTCCAGGAAATAATGTTCAGTGAAGTGGCTCTACTCATGACTCTTCAAGGGCCCACCAATTCCTCATCCCCTCTCTTCTCTCCCCTCCTCTCTTCCCTCATGATTACTATTCATGAACCTTAACCCATATCAGAAAAATAAAAAAGACCAAAAGCGTAAAAATATTATACCAGAGGACAGAATATTGTACCCTTTTTAATTAGTTCCTGAAAAGATTCTTTTAACTACCTGGGAATCTTTGGCATCTTTAATTTTATCAAAAAAGTTAACCTGGTCTTGAACTAACATTTTCAACCTAGCTGGGTATATTATGGTAGCTTGTATCCCTTGATTGATAAGCTTAGTGCAGAGTGAGGATAGCTATTTTCTCTTAAGGGATGCTTCGTAGGAGAAATCCTGAAAAAGAAAAATCTTAGATTCATCTAACAATATGGGTTGTCTCTTTCTGTAGTGTTGCATAAAGATAACATTATCCTGAAAGTTCAAAAACTTGGCTATGATTGGTCTTGGCTTAAGATTAGTTTTCCCAGTCATAGTTAGGTGTCCAACTCTATTTGCTCTTTCTATCAAAAAAGGTGACTGAGGGATAGGGATACCTAGCAATTGTACCAGTGTAACGGAAATAAACTTATTCAGATCTTCATAATTTTTGTTCTCAGGGAGACCTATAATGCAGATGTTATTTCTTCAGGAGCGATTTTCCAAATGTTCTAGTTTATGCTGTAACTTGTCATTAGTGAAACTATTGACATCTAATTTAGATCTGCAAGATTCATGCAAGTCCTATAGATCTGATATCCTTTTCTCCGCTTCCTGGAGTCTGTTTGAAAATTGCCTAACTTCTGTGGTAAGCAATTAAATATCTTGTTTGATTTCCATTCTGAGAGATTCAAATTTTGGAGTCAGAACTCCAGAAATGCTCTCAACTAATCCTTGCATATCCATATTATCATTACATTTGGTGATATTAGTGTTAATAGGGTGAGTTTTAATAGACATTTCTGTCAGATTTTTATTTTTCCTCTCCCTTGATTTGGCAGCCATTACTGGAGAGGAATGTGGAGAGTGACTATGTGAATTAAAAAAATGTGTGTTTACATGAGTGTATAATCAATTAACGTGAAGAAGAAAAAAGTTTAAAAAAAGTGAGGTGATACGGTGAATGTGTGAAGGGGAAAAAAAAAAAAAGTGAGCTAGGTCAATTTTTTTTTTACTTGTGGTGAGTATATTTTAGAAAATGCAGGTAGTTGGGATAAAAGCTAGAGAAAGCTCAATGGAGAAGATTTTCTTTCCTTTTTTTTCTTTTTTCCCTTTCACAAGCAGCTTAAAACAAAAACAAAACTGACTTAATTTCAGCAGAGCAAGTGCAAGAGAAATGTAATAAATAAATAATTTGTATTAGAATACTATGACTTAGGCCCTCAGCCTCGTTTTGCCTTTCTTCTCTTACCTTGCCCCCTCCCTTCTTTCCCCTTTCCTTTACATACAGTTATGTTGAGAAATATTTTATAGAGATATAAGCACACTATAGATGTCCTGCTGATCTAAATGCAAAACATGTTGGCATAGCAGAAAAAAAATTAACAAGTGCTATAATAAACCACAGTTACTATTCTAGGTTCAGAGAGTAAAATTTAAGATACATTTTTAAATACATCTCTGGCCAAGAAGAGAAAAAAAGGGGATTCCTTCAGCCACTTCTTAGATAATTAAAGTTCCAGTGAGGAATTACAGGCTGGTTCTTGCTTTGTGGTTAATTTCTTCCCAGTTTTTCCTTTGCTTTATTGTATATAGCACAGAGGTGGGGATGTGTGGGTGAAGGAAAATATTCTGGATTGTAGAGGTGTTCCAGGGGATAACTGAAGGAGAGGTTGTATCCAAGGTTAAAGAAGATATTTCCAACCAGTCATAGTGGGGCTCTCCTTTTCCTTCCCCTCTTCTTCTCTCTTCCTTCATTCTTTCTCCCACCCCTCTATTCCTTATCAATATTCCCAGCCATATATGTGGTGATATGTCAAGCCTAAGAGTTTTAGTATAGCAAGCTTTATTGTTAGTAGCTTGTGAGATTTTAGCAAGTTAGTTAGTTATACGGCAAAATAACACCAGTAAGGAGCAACAGGGAGTAAGAGGTTCAGTTCTTGAATATCAAGAAAATTCTCACCTTTAGTGTCTTTTATGTTAATGGAGGGAGAAAGAGTTACCTTACCAGCAGTGAAGTGTGAATCGACTACGCAGATATCCTCAGCCGGAGAGCGCTCCGATCTGAGGAGAGACAGGAACCCACTGCTCCTGCTGTCAACAACTGTCTCCAGTGAACCAAAGCCTTGCCGAATGAAATTCCAGCTGTCACAGCCCTTCACACAGCACTGGTTGGAAGGGGAGCGTCCCAAAGATACGGCAAAGGTGGGTCAGTAGAAAAAAATGTGACAATTCATCCAATAGCAGGAACCCAATGTTGGTAGTTAGGGACCAGGCTATCAATCTCCCTCGCGCAGCACCGGAGGGAGAAAGAGACCACCTAGGGTCCGCTGGACGTATCTGCCTCTGGTACAACAGGGTGACCCTGGAGGTCCTTTCACTTCCCAGAACAAAGTGTGAGTGTCTTCCACTTAGAGAGTTCCATGAGCGTTCCTCGCTCATCTGCAACGCTTGCCCCAGTCACTTGGCCTAAAGGCGCAAATTCTCCACCTAAGGATCAATTGCAGGGGTGTGAGAAGCTAGCATGCCTTACACTTTAGCTCCTCCTCCTGATCTCTTCAAGACTGCACTTTAAGCCCATATTCATTATTTAATTGTAACTTGAATTTATTTTGGTAAACAGCCAAAATACCAAAACTTGTGTCAGTGTTCAATTATTTACGGACCTAACTATATAAAGAAATATGTATTTATGAATAAATAGAACATATTCTGCTATGTGAAGAACATTGGAATGTGAACTATTAATATTTTTATGCCGGGTTAGTGCTTTTGAGAAAACTTCAATGAACAAATTATACTACAAATCTTTACAGTATATACAGTAGGGATGGTTAATTATGTCCTTACAGTAGGTATAAAAGTACAAGCCAAGACTACATATATTTAGGCCAAGGTGCTGAAATTCCTGTGACATGTTCTACACTGTTTTACCTTACAGCACTACACCTTTAGACTTATTCAAGATAGCTACTGTAACCAGTGGATGATAAAAATGTGGATGTTCAGATGTAAAAATGTTCAGCATTTAGGGGTTATTAGTTATTAGGGGTCCACCACTGTTTGCTAGGTAATGGTTATAAGAAAGGAACATGACTTGTACTACAATATTTGATTTGCAATGTATTATACATCTGGTTTATCATTTCTTATTCTGATTAAAACTGGGTAAATAAAATAAAAAATAAATTTGTTCCAGTTTATGATGTTGAGGATTTAAATAATTACACTTACTTTAAACTATAATGCAGAGCCAACATTTGCTGTTAAAATAAACACATGCAAGAGGCTTTTTCAGTATAGTGTTTGGCATCAGTTCCTGACATTTGTCAATGGGTAATCATTGAGTTTTAGCAGGAATAGCTGACATTTTCATAAGAGGACGGACAATGGGAAAAAATAAACGTGGAGGCAATGTTTCAAAAACATATGCAGTGTAAAATAAAATTATAATTAGAAAATGTGAATTTTTAAAGGATATATTGGAATTTTATGGTTGCATTATGGACAATGCTGCACCCACTACATATAAAATAAAGGCACTGCAAATGCTCTGATTCCATGTAACACTAAACATAGGGGTTGGTAAACTATCATCTTATATTGATGCCAAATTAATCTAAGTTGATGCAGCCATTACATAGGCTTTTAGAAGGTAACAGAAAATGGAATTTATTAAAAATGTTACAGTCACAATTCATTAAAGGGACAGTCAACACCTTGAGATTGTTCTATTATATAAAAAAAATGGTTAGTTATGCATAATTAAATATATTTTCATGATATATTTTGTCCTCTTTACATATAATTTAGTTCTGAAAATTGAGAAATTTCTAATTCTCAGAAGTTGAAATGCACCCTGCAGATGTATCACGACTAACGATGGAACATATATGTTCCTACTTGGTTTTAGCAGATAATAAAAGTGAAACAATTATTTTTATATTAACTTTAGGACTGTGGCTAGCCTTGTTGTCTATGGACTAAAGTCCAGATTGTCTCCTCCAAATATGGCACATATCAGCAAAATCAACAGTCCAGCTGGTGGGTGGAGTGGCCATTTAAAAATAATTACAGCAAAAGAGATGCTCATTTTTTTTTTTACATTTTTTTAGAATTGGGTATGTTATTATATATCATGCAGTAGAAATGCCTTGTAATTAAAAGGTGTTCACTGTCCCTTTAAGATTTGCACATTTGTGATGCTTTTCAAAAATCGAAATCATTACAAATTTAAAAAGTCTTAGGTCATTAAAACTTCATTACTTTCAGTCAACCGGTCCAACACTATCTTCCCCAAACAGATATATATTTCAATATTATATATTTCAATATTTGTGAAAGCTAACCCTCCTTACAGTATAACTCTTTAATGGCAATTCTAGGCTTTAATGGCAATTCTGCCCATGACAAGTGGTGTCCTTGATAATTCCTGGATGCTAGTCAGTGTCACGTGGAGAGACAATTGGGTAATGGTACAACACTGACATGCTAGTAATTTAAACAGTCCAGAATAGTAACCAGGAATTGGGCAAATGGAAAATACAAAGTGGCAGTCAAACAGGCCATTGACAATATCCAGAGATGGTAGGAACAGTGCAGAATCAATAAGCAAAAGGCAAAAGCAAGTCAAAAGCAAGGGTAAAAATCCATACCTGACAATGGCAGTGCAAAATCAGAAGGTAAGCAGATAATCAGAAAAATAGGCAACATGTCATACACAGAAATACTAATTCGATCACAGCAACAGCACACCCACAGACTAGCTCAATAAACGGGTAAAGAGAGGTAGGTGGTGCCAGAGGAAAAAAAAAACAAGACTAAAATGAAAAAAACTAGCTTCCACAAGAGATACATCAGCAAAGCAAAGCAATGGTCCAGCTGACTGAAGACCCCAGTTCAACCCAGGTATGACACATTTAGGTCCAGTATCACCTCAATGTTAATGACACCCGACCCAAATCTATATATCTTTACCAGCCTACTGCCCTCCATTTTAAATAGTGTCACAGACTGTCTCACTCATACCTCTTTAACCCATATCCACTGCCTTGATGTATAACCTGACCCTGTCTATTCCTTTTTGTCAATATCTCAAATCCTGTCACATGTATCTATAGAAAATATCCAAAGTATCCACTACTCATTCAACAAACAATTAAAATGCATGTGTTGAATACTGCAAAACTTATAGTTCACCTCTCAACAGTCTGCGTCTTCTTATCCACCTCTTCCAATGTCCGTCCTCTGCTGTTCCTCTATGTCAGTTCATACACTGGCTTCTAATAATCTCCAGGATGATAAAATGCAGAATTTTAATCCCAGACTCAAAGCCTTTCACTCCTTTAGAGAAGCCTACTACATAACTTTTTATGTTTATCTCTCAAATAAGTCCAGTTCTGCAAACTGGAAAATCCTCACCCCTATGGACCTTTCATCTCTATCTGGTACCGCACTTAAATTGTAAGCTCTCCTGGCAGGAGGGAAATGTAATTCTTCTGTCACAGACTTCCCTTTCTGTCTGTTTTTTTGCCATATACAAAAAAAGAAAATATAATAGTAATAATATAAATAGTAATATGAATAATATGAATAATAATAATGCAAACAAATCACCTCATCTACATGTAATGTGTTGACAAAACAATTTAAATGAAATAGATTAAAAAAGGGGGGCGGAGCTAACCGCCATATCGTGCAGACGTCTCTCTGATCAGCTCCGCATCAGGACTTACAATCTGATTGTTTTTGGGCACATAAAACCAACTTTTGGCTGCACTAAGGCCACTATTAACAAGGAGAAGTACCAAGGAAGGTTCTGGCTGAGTTTGCAGAGTTTGCTGCACGGTCCTCATATCACCCGCCTGAAGCAGCTGCCGAAGGAAAGTGACCGCGGGGGATCCCACTCTCCGGAGGGTCGGAGCTCTGCTCCTGAGATTAAGTGACCACACTGGGATCTGTGTGGCATCTTTATGTATATCCGTGGGGAACCTCCTTCCCCGGGATTTACAGACACCAATTGATATTGAGGGGAACATGCTACACTCGGCTCTGGGGACCCGCCGCTTGGTGCCACTACCTTACAGCCACCTGCCTTCAGTATCCCCATACCGGAGGGTTGGGGCTCCGCTCCGGAGCATCTAACTGAAGCCTACAAGGAGGTGTCGACAAATCGAGGTCTGCTGAGGTGTACTGAAAGACACTGCACTGCCCATACTCTCGAAGTGGAGTGTCAGTCAGGCCAAGCATGATCTAGGTGACCCAGAGGGACATAACAAGTGAAGCCAGGGCCTGCGGTTACTATAGAGGGATAGTGGTGGTGGCTGGTCTAACGTGGAACCATCCAATAGATTGAGCTTTACCCACAGTTTGAAGTGCGCTGGAAGTGGTGCAAAAGGCCCTACAGCCTGTCATGCAGCGACTGAGGGGCTGACATTCGGGAGTCCAGATTGCTCCTCCAAAGTGAGACTGTCTTCATCTTCCTCACAACACACACTGCTGGGGACTGCGTTAAACTATATCCTTCTACTTGCAGAGCTCTCGACCGTTCCATCAGTGAGAACAGCCGACCATGTGGCCTAAAGGGGTAAGCAAATCTCACCATTACACTAGGCACCACTTAGATCCCAGCTCCCACAACTCTTACGGCTTAAAGCTCTTTATCAGAGCAAAGACACCCGGACAATGATATTTCTGGGGGCCCTGATTTATGCTTGCTGTACTGCATTTAGAGTTCTGGCTCATCACCCTGAGTGTTCTGTATTATCTGTGCCTGCTCCCCTACTACACCTTGTTAAGGGATAGCTATATCTACCGACACATCTGCATATGAGCCTTATCTTCTGACCTGGACACTGTGATCCCTGTGGTGCCTGCAGGTGGGCCACTTATCTCCCCAACCACAAACCTCTGAGCCTCATTGGGAACATCACTCTCATTCCCTACCTAGCCCGCATCTACAATGTGCCTCTGCATATCTCCACTCAACCATAAAGAAAGAGACTGTGGTTTCAGACATACCCCTAATCTGTGTTCTCTTTGTTTTCATTTGGGCTCCCTGAAAGTACTCATATACAGTTGAGCTCCCTGGGAGACTTTGGTGGGACTCTCACTGCTGCCACCTGGGCCCTATTGTCAGACTCGGCCGCTGCCCCTAGATCCCAAAGCAGTGGCTCCTGGCCGGGCTTCTTCAGTAAGTTTTGTTTATATAACATTAGCTCAGTTTTCATGAATAACTCTACCTACTGTAAACCAGCATAGTGTTACCATATATAATGACTATACTATCTAGCTTAATTTTCTCTTGTTGTTTGTTGACCAGGGACCCCCAGCCAGCCCTCCCTTTCCTACTCAGCCTGTCTGTGTTGGTCACTTCCCCTTTTCCTTTCTCCTTCCTTCGGGCCATATCCTCTGTTCCTGGGCCAGGTGGGGATCTGCGGGGAATCTCCTCAGTGGCAGGTCCTACCCTAACACTGGGTATTGAGGGTCAATTTTATTAACCTGTGCCCAGGGAGGGTCTTGCTGGTCTCTTCTGTGGTGGCTTCCTCTGACAAGTTTTAAGTTGTAGTCATTTTGGTCTCCAGGCTGACAACAAGGGGTAGGGGTCGGGGAGGACCTCTTGGCCACACTCTATAAGCTAATGACCATTATTTCCTTTTAGTGTATTTACTGTGTGCACCTGAGAGATAATCAATCTGTGCCTTTACAGTCCTATTTATCCTGCATATCCATCTAATTGTTTTTTTTGCTCCTCTGCAACAACTGAAAATGCCTCATACTTCCAGACGGCACCCCAGAACTCCTGGGCCGGTCATAAAAACGGTACTAGACCATTTCACTCAACCACACAAAGAACCTGAGGAGGATTCATATGATGGTCTGAGTGAGTCCTTAGGGGAAGGATCCCAACCTGATGCCGCTCCACCTTCCCGATCCCAACACTTCATCATGGAAGATACTCTCAAAAAAAGTTTGCTCGTCAAACACACTCCATCACAAAAGAAATCCAAAGGAGCCATGCTGAGCTCAAAAAGGATATCTCAGAAATAGGGGACAGGGTAGACTCCCTAGATGATGACATTACTACAGACCAGTCTAACCTATTGGTGTACTCTGAAGCAATATCGGATGAATTAAGTCAACTTGAATTTAAACTTGTCGATGTCGAAGATCGTGCCCAAAGGAATAATATCAGATTCTGAGAGATACCGGAGGTCTCTATATACTTGCCCAATTCTCGTCAGCCTGCATGCCTCCGTAAGATTCTCCAGATAATTGACAAATATAGACAGGGTAGGGTCTTATTGGCGGGCGACTTCAATATGGAATGGGACTCTAAGCTGGACCGTAAGACCATGAGTATAGACAAAAGTAACTCTCTGGTCCACTAGGATGAACAAGCCTTTCTCAGTCATCTCTTTGGATGCCAAGAAGGCTTTCAATTGGGTTCTTTGGACATTACACCCACAGATCTGTAGAGTTACCTAACAGAGCTCTTTGGAGACCTGCTGGACCCTACTGAGGGTATGACCACCACTATGAAAAGAGCCCATAGAGCTCTGCGCCCAAGATCAGTATCACAGGAGAAACCAAGAGATGCCATAGTCTGTTTCAATAGCTTTCTCTTTAAGGACAAGCTTATGCAGGCTGCCTTCCGTAAACCACAACTGGCAGCAAAATTCCAAGATATTCAGTTGCTGCCTAACTTGTCAGCACACATGCTACAATACAGAAGACAGTACCAACCAGTCACAATGGTGCTCAGAAGGGCGGACCTTAAATATAGATGGGTTTACCTGGCCAAGCTTATAATCTCAAGGGACAATCAGACACATACAGTGTCCATGCTGGCCCAAGGAACCACCTTGCTTGCACAATGGGGACTAACAAACGACAGCCCACTGGAACCTACCCCTGCCAAGGCAAAACTGAGAGCCCACTAGGTTCCTTTGGCCAGCGTGGACCTGCATGGCTATTCAGGCTCTATACTCTACCCCAACTGCTATTTTCAGGGGGTTAGGCTTTCAGTCATCTCCCATTTGCATCTTGAATGGTACCAGACAGGGGTGCCCACTTTCCCCCTTGCTTTTCATTTTAGTGGTTGGACCTCTGGCTGCACAAATTCGAGCAGACGCGTCTTTGCCAGGTATTAGGTCATACAGTTTCCATGCTGGCCCAAGGAACCACCTTGCTTGCACAATAGGGACTCACAAACAACAGCCCACTAGAACCTACACCTGCCAAGGCAAAACTGAGAGCCACAGCCCCTGATTGGCCTATCAAAGATCAGCGGCCCAAAAGGCAGAAAACACATCAGACACAGGACTCTCAAAGACCCCATGCACTTCCTCCTTGCAGATGACAACTTTATCTCCCTCCATCGAGCCTCTTTGCCCCCGCAGGCTTTGACAGACGGCTTTAAAAAGCAAGAGGTAACCAAGTTAGGCTTGGCTGGGTAGGAGCCCCAATAATTCTGATAAACTGACTATGTTTACACCTATATTGTAAGAGGTTAAGTCTGTTTGGGTTACATTTTGTGGCCGATGAGATTGTTTTTAGCCTTGATGGTGGGATACTAACATTACTATCATTGCTGCAACTTTATTGCACTGTTATCTATTGATGTTATTTATGTCTACAGTATATGTTGTTATATTTATACACAACTCTCAGGTTGACTACACTGAACAGACACTTCTATGACATGATCTCTATATACATGGAGTAGGGCCAGTAACTTTGGCCCTCACTGTGACTAATCCTTTCTTAGCTCCCCCCACATAGGAAGCCCATGCCAGAGTTCTACTCAGGTGGACTATTTCCACCTCATTCTTTAATACAGTACCTAAACACTTATAATCTTGGTTGACACCCTCCCTATTTCTCCCCTCCCCCCCATCCCTCCTCATCCACTTAAAGATGGCAAACCTCCTTAGACTCCTTACTCACAATATCAGGGGTCTTAACTCACCTTTTAAGAGGAGCCTCCTGACTTGTGAACTCAAATTCCACAACCCAGATGTAGTCTTCTTACAGGAGACTCATGCTTCCACTCCCGATAAACAGGATTCTAGACCATTCCCCTTTCATTAAGAAGGCCATAGGTACAGCTATACTATTGCACAACAGAGTTGCTTATGAACAGATACAAGTACTAAAAGACCCACAGGCCAGATACACTATTCTGGTTTGCAGACTGGACCATGTGCTCTATACACTGGTCTCTATATACGTGCCCAATTCTCGTCAGCTTTCATGCCTCCGTAATATTCTCCAGATAATTGACAAATATAGACAGGGTAGGGTCTTGTTGGCGGGCGACTTCAATATGGCGTGGGACTCTAAGCTGGACCATAAGACTGTGAGTATAGACAAAAGTAACTCTCTGGTCCACTAGGATGAACAAGCCTTTCTCATTCATCTCTTTGGATGCCGAGAAGGCTTTCAATTGGGTTCGTTGGACCTATTTATGGGAAACACTCAGAGCTTTCAATCCCCCCCCCCTCACAACCTGCATGGCTATTCAGGCTCTATACTCCGCCCCGACTGCTACTTTCAGGGGGTTAAGCTTTCAGTCATCTCCCATTTGCATCTTGAATGGTACCAGACAGGGGTGCCCACTTTCCCCCTTGCTGTTCACCCTAGTGGTAGAACCTCTGGCTGCACAAATTCAAGCAGACGCGTCTTTGCCAGGTATTAGGTTGTCTGGCACCATGCAGAAAATCGCACTCTTTGCGTACGACATTACTATATTCACAGCTGAACCCGCTAAAACCATACCTAGACTCTTGGATATCCTAGGGGCCTTTGGAGATATCTCCTTTTACAAGCTCAACATGCTCAAGACCGAAATATACTGGTGGGGTTACCCACAAGACTACATCCTTAAACTGAAGGATCAATTTAACTTTAAGTGGACAAATGAGCAGGTCACTCACTTGGGCGTGAAGATATCCAATAGTGTAACACAAATGGTAAAAGATAACTATCTCCCCCTACTATCAGAGCTGTGCAACTTAAAAAAGACATGGGACCACAAGTCTATTTCCTGGATGGGACGAATAACTTCCTGTAAAATGTCCTTTCTCCCTAAACTCACCAATCTTTTCCATTGTCTTCCGATCAGAATCCCTATGCATCTCTTGTCACAGTTTCAGAGTGAGATAACAAAGTTTATTTGGCAAGGTAAGACTCCCCGAATTGCCCATGGCACCCTACAACTCCCCATTTATCAGGGAGGACTAGCCTCCCCTTCAGTTGCAAAATACTATGAGTGTGCTATGCTCACACATACTTCCCAATAGGGAGTTCTCCAATTTTGTGACAGATGGAGAGAAATTGAGCAGGCCTCTTTACACTCTAACGTTCTTCTCAAAGATGTGATTTGGATGCCACCACACAGTCGCAGAACTCTGGGCACCTGCAATTTAATTATCCAAGAATGGTTGTCTGTCTAGGACAGATTTGGACACCGCCAACTCATCGCCCCCCATCCCTCTCCCATCACCTCAGTAGCAGGCCTGTTCACGGACCCTAATGTTTGGGCTCGGTTGAGGGTTAGGCAAGTTTCTGACTTCTTGTCCGTATCACAACCTGATGGATTCATAGACACATCTAGAACCACATGCAGACACTCCTCCATTCCTCTTCTTCAAAGTACTCAGGGTTAAAAGCTTCCTGAAAAGCTAGGGTTTTCTCCCTTCTTCCTCCCATCCTCTCACAATCTGGAGCGGGGGGTGTAAGCTTGTTAAACCACTAACGACTCATAATTTACTGGAGGGTACATTACTGCCTGCACTAGCTCTGCATTTGACTAGGTGGGGCACTCTTCTACACACCCACACTCCTACTGACTCTTGGCAAAAGGCCATCCTACTGACAAAAAACCCCTACACTGCATAACAATGTTTGAAACCTACTATAAAGTTATCTCTCATTGGTATCTTGCACCCACCCGGTTGTCTAGAATGTACCCAGGAACTTAGCCCCTCTGCTGGAGGGGCTGTGGCCTTCAGAGTAATATGCTACATATTTGGTGGGAGTGTCCCAAAATCAAACACCTCTGGGAGATAGGACTTCGTACCCTTACTGACTTTGGAATTAGGATACCCAGTGGTCCGGCCTCTGTCCTCCTCCACTTGGGCTTCCACAACTTAACCAAACACCAAAGCCTGCTTGGTGTGTATTTAATATCCTCTATCAAAACCAATATAGCTAGGGCCTGGAAAAGGGAACTCCCCCCTAAGTGGAAGGAGGTTGTAAATACCATGGCTTTTCTGTTTAACATGGAAAAGGACATATATCTTGACCTAAACAAATCTGACTTGTTTGAAATGACATGGGCCGACTGGAAGCATCAGTACGACATCCTATGGCACCCATCTGTCACGACACAGGACACCCTACCCACTACCTAATAGTCTGCCTGCCTACCTTGCAATGTGGACTACAATACCAGACATGACAGTTGAGACTCATCCTTCCCCTCCTCCCCCTCTACTCCCCCAACTATGCACCTCCCACCACCGCCCCTCCCTTCCCTGCCTTGTACCATCTACACACAAACTGAGGTTTTGTACTGAGTTTCTATTGGCTCTCTCATCACTAACACGCCCATTATATTTGACTTTGCACATGTAGAGAACAACCTGACTTGATTTTCATTGTATAATTTATATTTATTGTAGGACCACTGGGTCTGACACTTTATTGAGCTTTTTATTTGTGAAGGGGTCCTGTGAGTCCCCAATTGTTCTTTATATTTTCTAAAACCAAAAATAAAAAAAAATAAAAAAAAGGGGGCAAAGTTGGAAAAAAAGGAACTTAGGGAAGTGCATTAGTGAGGCTTAAAGGGACATAATACTCATATGCTAAATCACTTGAAACTGATGCAGTATAACTGTAAAAAGCTGACAGGAAAATATCACCTGAGCATCTCTATGTAAAAAAGGAAGATATTTTACCTCATAATTTCCTCAGCTCAGCAGAGTAAGTTCTGTGTAAAAAGTTACACTCAGCTGCTCCCAGCTGCAGGTAAAAAAATTAAAAAAAAATGAAGAAATGAACAGCAGCCAATCAGCATCAGCAGTGCTGAGGTCATGAACTCTTACTGTGATCTCATGAGATTTGACTTAACTCTCATGAGATTTCATAGTAAGCTTCCTTTACCTGATTGGTGAAATAATATGAGAGTGCACGATGCTAGTCCCTTCAGATGTCCCAGGACAAACACACTAAAATGCTGCTTAGAAATCCTTTACAATGGGAGGTGGCTACTGAGGAACTTTTGAGGTAAAATAGCTTTCTTTTTTACATAGAGATGTTCAGGTGATATTTTCTAATCAGCTTTTTACAGCTATGCTGCATCACTTTCAAGTGTTTAAACATTTGGGTATTATGGCCCTTTAAACATACAAATATGATTATGAAAAATAATTATAATAATGATCTGTGTAAGTCAATCATAGATCATAGCTATTAACTGTCAATAAAGGCCATAATACTTTTTTTTTTTACTGGGGCAATACGGTTAAAATTAACTGCGTCCTAGTACAGAACATTATAAGATAACCTTGTTTCCTAGTTTCAATATTTAAATAAAACCTAAGAAGTGAATAGAATATTTAGGTTATCAATATTTAATGAGTTAAAGAGTTGGTTCATGAGGTGATGAGGTGAAATACCATTATTAGCAATCTGCCTCAACATGAGAATTAAATTATTAAGCAATGTCATTTTCTATATAAAGATACAAATAAATCATTTCCTTTTTCATATAAAAAATAATATATAGACTATTAAAATTGAAGATGTAGTAAAAACAGAATAATTAAATTAAAAATAAAACTCTTTATTATACTTGTCAATTATTATTTTCCAATGGTATATACAAGTTGCTATGGTGATTACCAGTAATGTAAGGCAGCAGTTTCTGTAAGAAAAAAAAAAAAAAAAAAAAAAAAAGTAAATAAAAATATATAAACACAGATTCTATACTCAGGTAATGAAATGAAGCATAAAATAAACAGTATAGGAAGTCATCACTTCACTTAGGGCTTTTCAATCTAAGTGACATGTTAGAAGGAAAATAGACACGATTGACAGTTCTGTGCAGAGTGCATTGCTGAAGTCTATCATATGACAGTATTATGGTGTATAATGACAGCATTTTATACACTAGCATTAACCTTGAAGAGAAAAAGATTTTTTTTTGTTTATTTTTCTATTTTAAATTTTGTAAGACATGGCCTTTGTTTTTACTGGTGAATTTTTAAAGGAGCAGTAAACACCTTATAATTACAAGATTTTTGTGTTGCATTGCTATGGAATAACATAGCCAAGTCTTAAAGGGACATGAAACCAATTTATTTTTTTCTTTCAGGATTCAAATAGAACATACAATTTTATATAACTTTCCAATTTACTTCTATTATCAAATTTGTTTCATTCCCTTGACATCCTTTGCTGGAGGAACAGCAATGCAGTACTGAGAAACAAGCTGAACACATCTCATCAGCCAATCACAAGAGATAAATGTGTGCAGGGACCAATCACCACTAGTGTAGGATATATACATATTCTTTTCAACAATAGATACCAAGAAAACAAAGTACATTTGATAACAGAAGTGAATTTAAAAATGTCTTAAAATGAAATGCTCTTTCTGAGTAATTACAAGTGGAGCGCTAAATTATCACTAAATATCGCTATACTTATCCAGCCATTACAAGTAGCTGGTTAAACTTATTACTACTGCAAGATCGTGGTAGCAATTAGCGCTGAGAAAATTTACCAGATCTCTTGTTAATTTTCTAAAAGTGCCTCAAATGCCCTCAAAATAGATGGCATTATAGTTTTTTCTTAAAATAATAAAATAAAAAAATAACTGAACGAGGCAGTTTTTAGTGTCTAAAGTTGGTGGGAGTGGGGTGTTAGAAAAAAGCATTGCAGTCTATGGGAACTGCGTTTTCCCTGTAAATATATATGTATATGCTTAAATACATATATATTTATATGTTAATATGTGTAGATAGACATATTAACACATACAGTACATATATATATATGTATATATTCATATAAATACATATTTAAAAATGCTGCCCATCACTTGGTGACTTACCCCCTTATCTGGAGTCTATGGAAGCTGCTCTCGTGAGTGCAATGCTTCCTAGCAATGCCAATGCGAGCTTGCCTTAACATTGTGATTTACTTGTAATAACAGAGCACATTATCGTGTTCCAGTATTACAAAGTGAAGTGCTAATATAGCTTGCATACAAACGATATTTATCGATCCACTTATAATCTAGCCCTTCATGTTTTTAAAACAAATTAACATCCTTTATACTGCAAATATTTTTCAATAGCCAAACTGTACCCAGCATTTGCCTTATTTGGAGGAGTCAATCTGGGATTTAGTCCACAGGCAACAAGGCTAACAGCTGTCATAAAATTAATATTGAATGGAATGTTTTGCAGTTGTTTTCTGATAAAGCCAATTAGGGACAGTTATGTTCCAGATTTAGCCTTGAAAATTCAGCAGGGTGCATTTCAAGTTATGAGAATTAGAAATTGTTCAAATTGCAGAGCTAAATTACATGAAGAGGGGGCAAAATAAATAAAGTTGTTTAATTATGCATAAACATTTTATTCAAAAATCTCAAAGTGTTAAAAGTCACTAACCACAATTATTTTTTCTTTTGTGATTCAGATAGAGCATGAAATTTTAAGCAACTTTCTAATTTACTCCTATTATCAAATTTTCTTCATTCTCTTGGTATCTTTATTTGAAATGCAAGAATGTAAGTTAAGATGCCTCCCCATTTTTGGTGTACAACCTGGGTTGTTCTTGCTGATTGGTGGATAAATTGATCCACCAATAAAAAGTGCTGTCTAGAGTCTGAACCAAAAAACTTAGATGCCTTCTTTTTCCAATAAAGATAGCAAGAGAACAAAGAAAATGTGAAAATAGGAGTCATTTAGAAAGTTGCTTAAAATTACATGCTCTATCTGAATCACAAAAGAAAAAAATTGGGTTCAGTATCCCTTTAACTGTTCCTTTTACGTGGCATTTTTCTGGTTTAACACGAATTTGGGTTCATCCTTCTATGATTATTTATATCTTATTTAATAAATAGTCAGTAATAATGTTACAGTCATAAAATATGCATCCAATGAATATGACAAAAGTCACCTTAATTTATAAACACTTTAATGCTGTGATATGCATTGTTCACTGGTAATGAAAAAGCAGAGCTATATTTCCCAAAGGATTTTTTTGTTAACATAGTTGCTTAAAAAGATTTCTTCTGTCACAATTGTATTCCTTTCACAGCCCAGTGCGATTTAGAAAAAACATAATAAGATATTTTTATATATGCATATATTCATTTTCACAACTACAATAGTTTCCAAGTGGAATACATATTAACAAGCCTTACAAAGTAATTTTAAGCTGTAAATGAAGTGCATGCTACAAAGCTTTGTGCACTTAGAGTAAAGAAAATGATTGAAAGGACATCAAAGAAAAAAATATATAGATTTTAAAATACTATGTTTTACTTTTTATGCTTTTTTTTCTGGGCTCTCCACTGGAAATAGGTCTTAGCAATTTCAATATTCAAAGATCTTTTGTTGTATTAAAATAAGGCTTGCTATCCAGGAAATGTGTAATGCAATAAGATTTTTTTTTTTTTTTTTTTTTTTTACATATAGCAAAGTTACTTAGCTTTTGTCATAATTTTGAAAAATGCCTGTATATGTCTGTGCTAACAACAGAGAACACAAGATACAACTATAAAGGAATGGATAAACTTAATATTAACTTATTGAGGCCTATTTATCAAAGGTCTTGCGGACCTGATCCGACAGTGCGGATCAGGTCCGCAAGACCTCGCTGAATGCGGAGAACAATACGCTCTCCGTATTCAGCATTGCACCAGGAGCTCAAAAGAGGGTGTCAATCAACCCGATCTTGCTCAGAGCAGACGAACAGAGTTATGCTTCATAACTGCTGTTTCTGGTGAGTCTGAAGACTCGCCAGAAACACGGGCCCACAAGCTCCATGCAGAGCAGAGCTTGATAAATGGGCCTCATTGATTTAATACAATTGTTAAAGCTTTTATTTTATGCCAAGACTGCCTGAGCCATTTGGTATTTTTTCATTATTGACTTTATTGTTGGTTCAACCAACAAAAATCCATATCACCTGCCATTTTTCAGAACAATAGAACATACTCCCACTATACTACAGCAAAGACACTTCGAGATACACACATGAAACAGGTTAGTGCCCAGGAAGAAATTAGATTGAAAGCTAGATACGGGGGTTACACGGGCAGATCGGCGAAATTCTTAGCGAGATTAGCCAACTTTTCGCCCAGACAGGCTATCACTGCTATCAAACAAGGAGATAAGAGATATACGAACCACCCAGATATTGAAAGAGTGTTCTCTGAATTTTTTCAGACTTTGTATAGACAAGATCCCCTTGATGTAGATAAGAAAGAGGCATTCTGGAGCAAGATCAAAGTACCACGCCTGGCTTTAGAGGCCAGAGACATTATTAACGCACCCATTACGGAAGAGGAAATATCATGGGCAATTAAGAAGGCGAAATCTAACAAAGCTGCCGGCCCGGATGCTCTTCCTATTGAATACTACAGAATTTTACAACTACAGATATTACCTATATTAACTAAGTTATTCAATTTTTATTTTTCAGAGAACACTCGATGTTCTTCTTTCTTTGCTGCTGCAAATATTTCGTTGATCTTAAAAAAGGGTAAGGACCCTGAGCAACCTAGCTCCTTTAGACCTATTTCGGTCCTGAACACTGATTATAAACTGTTAGCAGCCATCATAGCCTCACGACTGAAACCCTTTATGGGCGAGCTAATCCATGAGAATCAAACCGGTTTCATGCCTGGACGCAATCCCGTAAAGAATACGAGGAAACTTCTCATTTTGCTCGAATCTTTCTGGAACAAATACAAATCTGCAGAATCTGGCGACAGTATAGACAGGGCCATTCTAACGGTTGATGCCGAGAAGGCCTTTGATAGGGTCAGTTGGGATCATCTGTTCTTTGCGCTGGAACGTTTTGGGTTTTCAGGATTCTTTACCAACTACATACGCCTGATTTATAGTACCCCCTCCTCTGCGGTGATTATTAATAATACTTCTACACAACGATTTGATCTATTTAGAGGGACTAGACAGGGTTGCCCTCTTTCACCCTTCCTGTTTAATCTTAGTATAGAACCCTTAGCTATCCGATTACGACAAGAACTGGAAGGGATTACATGGGCGGGGGAGAAACTGGTGCTTCTCCAATACGCAGATGATCTCCTTATATTTCTGTCTAATCTTAAAGTATCGTTGCCTATTCTACAGAGGATTACCCAAGAGTTTGGGGAAATATCCGGATTTAAGATCAACACTTCAAAATCGGAATTAATGTGGATAAATAAAAACTTACTACCACATGTGAAGCATCCTTTTCAAGAAGTTTCCCAGATTACTTATCTGGGTTTACGTTTATCCAGAAACGCGGAAGATTGGTATAGTCTAAATCATAGGTCAGTTCTGGACTCATGCAAGAAAAAGCTCGAGGACTGGGCTAGGTTACCAATTTCGCTAACCGCTCGTGTGACCCTGATTAAGTCAGTGATCTTTCCAAAACTCCTCTATATATTGCAAAACATTCCGTGGTTCTTACATAAAAGAGATATTACTATATATAATAAAGCCTGTTCCAAATTTCTTTGGAATGGCAAGAGACCACGGATTTCCGCTTCTAAGCTTATGAATTCCAAGTTAGCAGCTGGCTTGGCACTTCCCAATATTCAGACATATAACCTGGTTATTATAGCCAGATTTGCTTTAGATTGGCTAACTGAGAAGGATCAGATTACATCTTTCACCTGGGAATCTCAGGCTGTAGTTCCCTTTCAGTTAAAGGCTCTGCTGCATTGCCCTCTTACGTCTCTGCCTTCCAATATATTCTACCTATGTACCTTCAAGAACGTCATTGTAGCCTGGCAAAGACTATGTACAGAGGTGGGAATCTCGCCTCATGTCTCACAATATTTACCCATAGTGGGCAATCCAGAGTTTAGTCCCGGTATTTACAATCAGATATTTAGAGAATGGGAGTCAAAGGGCCTTCAGACCATGGGTCAAATTCGAGATACAGAGGGGCAGCCACTCACATTCCATGAAATTGCGACACGGTATGCTTTAGGGGCGCGAGAATTCTATGCCTATCTTCAAGTTAGGCATCTTCTCTGGGAGCTGAACATGAAACACGGGAACAATTGGACTATGGGTGAACTACAGCCCAGGATTACTATTTACGCGGCAGGAATATACGCTATTTCCCCCTTATATTTAGTGCTAAATCAGAAAGCTTCAAATCTGCAAATTAAGGAAATGATCGCTAGGTGGTCTACTTTATTTCCAGAAATTGATGAGGAGATTATTGTCGGGAGCTTTAAAATAATCCAGCAGAGTTGGGTCCCGACAACTTGGAGGGAGTCACAGATGAAAATTGGGCTGCAGAGATACCTTACACCTGCGGTTCTCTCTAAGTGGTACAAAACTAAGGTGCCATGCCCCAGATGCTCATCTATAGGGTCTGATTTATTCCATTGTTTATGGAGCTGCCCCAAAATAGGTCAATATTGGGGAAAAATTACATTCTGGATGACGGTGGTTTTAAAGCTGGATCATAAATTTTCCCCAATTGAAATCTTCTTCCTGGTAAAATATCAGGGCATTACCAAGAACTATAGTCTGATAAATACTATTATACTAACAGCACGTAGCCTCATTTTTAAATCATGGAAAGCATTTTTTGCACCTACTATGGCCCAATTTAAAATGGCCCTCTGCAACCAACTTATAACAGAACAGTATAATGTACCATTCCCGCAAGATAAATACTTAGAAGTATTTTTTAAAAAATGGGAACCTTTTGTAAGATCTCTGCCCCTACTACAACAAAAAAAAATAATCAAACCATTTAGAAATTCGGAGTTTGTTCAGATCAACATCCTAGGGGGCCGCTTTCCGGAAGAATGGGTAACGGATGCCGAGTGAGATGGTATGGGGGGGGGAGAATGGGAGGGAGGATCCTTATTTCTGTTATTAATTATATATTATATATTTATTTATTTTTTGGCTCTGGTTAATGTGGCTCGTCCTGTTCTAATAGGGGAGGGATAAAAGGGGGAAACTCTAGAGACAAAGAAAGACTAGTTATTGTACAAAGGTTTATCTGGTTACCCTACGCAATTTTCTATGTTTACTTTTATAATTATTAGTGCACTATATAATTTTGAATGATTGAAATGATGTATAGACACCCTTTCTTCTTTAATTTAATCTATATGTCTTTTTACCTAAGCGTGTATTTATATATTATGTATACTCACTGTGACACATGTTTTTATACCTGGTAACCGAGATTGTAATAACCTTCTCTGTCTTTGTCATAAATAAATATTTTAAAAAAAAAAGAACATACTCCCACTTCTCTGCTTAAGCTTTCTGAGGGCCAGATTACACTTGCCAGTTTGTGCATTAACTCCACTAAATTTAAGCTTTTTGCACGCATCGGGTAGCACTCGTATTACAATTTGAAAGTAAGAAGTTTTTGCTAATGCGTTAACCTGATGCACCCTAAAAGCTGAACTTCGCGACCAGCTACAGACAAACCTAGAACCACGTAAGGCTATTTCCTTTAAATGTTCATCATCATACAATATGGGAATGTATTTTTTTTTTTCACTATGCCACATATTTCATGGTATCCGTTAGAATATTTGTTTGATTTTTTATTTTATCTTGTCTGTCTAGTCTATCTGCTTCTTCAAAGGATCTTCTTAACCTGCTTTTCAAAGCATTACTTTGCTAGATGAATTATTCTCTCCTAGTGCAATTTCTTTTTACTCAGATGAATTGATTCTTAGCAATTCCTTTAAAAACATGACCAGGATGGTTAACATTGGCATGAAGAAGACTGTTACCACTAATAATTTTTCTATAAAGGGAAGTAGTTAATTGCTTTTTCCACTGACCCAGTAAGTGTAATATCTAATTAATAAATCTTAAATTTATACTACTCATGGGTAAAAATCAACTCAGTATTAAAAAACTTCAGATATTAGGTAGTTATTTGGAAATCTTATTTCTAGACAAAAATTTTTTTATAAATGTAATATAACCAATAAGTTAGTTATTATCCCCATAAATGTGTACCCGCTCCCACCAAACATATACAAGCTGTCATATAAGGGAGCAAAACGTGTCCTCAAAGCAGTACCAATTTGCAAAAATCAGTACAATCCATTAAACGTGAAATTAAAAATGTGACAAAAGAAAAGGTGTAACCCTGAGTACTTAATCTTTTAATTCGTCACTATAAGGACATTTCAGGTCCAGGAAGTACTTCGATGAAAAGAAACATAGGTCATTGGGATGAAAGAGTAAAGGTTGGTTGCACCTATAGTAAACCAACAATACTCAGGTTCACAAAATATTCCTTAAAGATGGTTATCGGCTATGTAGGATCCTTGTCAAAACTGGTGAGAACACAAACCAAAGGTTATAATAAGTTAAAAAGCTAATTCAACAGGGGTTCAAATAAAGAGCTAACAATTGGAAAACCCTTAACATTATCAATGCCCTTATGGACTTTATGCAACTTATGAAAAATAGCTACTACTGGGTTCTCAACATATAAAATATAAAAGTATATTTATATGTGAATCACATATGGAAAACATCATCCATCACATCACAGATTTATTCTAAAAACTAGTAGTAGGATTCCTTTGCAATACCAAATATGTGTCAGGGTCGCACAGCTGTCTAAGAAGATCCAAAATTACAACACTACCACACTTTTCAGATTGATGGATGAAGATAGAAGATGCCGCTTGGATGAAGACTTCTGCTGGATGGAGGACCTCTTCTGCCCCGATCAGATGAAGACTTCTGCCGCTCCAGATGTCCTATTCTGGCCCATCGGTGCCCGGCTGGGTGAACACGGCTCAAGGTAGGGTGATCTTCAATGGGGTAGTGTTAGGCTTTTTTAAGGGGGGGATCGGGTGGGTTTTAGAGTAGGGGTGTGTGGGTGGTGGGTTGTAATGTTGGGGGGGTCTTGTATTTTATTTTACAGGTAAAAGAGCTGATTACTTTGGGGCAATGCCCCGCAAAAAGCCCTTTTAAGGGCTGGTAAAAGAGCTGATTACTTTTGTAATTTAATATAGGGTAGGGAATTTTATTATTTTGGGGGGCTTTTTTATTTTTTTAGGAGGCTTAGATTAGGTGTAATTAGATTAAAATTCTTGAAATATTTTTTTATCTTTTGTAATTTAGTGTTTGTTTTTTTGGTAATATAGTTTAGTTTATTTAATTGTATTTTAGTTTAGATCATTGCAGTTTATTTAATTAATTTATTGTTAGTGTAGTGTTAGGTGTATTTGTAACTTAGGTTAGGATTTATTTTACCAGGTAATTTTGTCATTATTTTAACTAGGTAGCTATTAAATAGTTATTAACTATTTAATAGCTATTCTACCAAATTAAAATAAATACAAAGTTGCCTGTAAAATAAATATAAATCCTAAAATAGCTACAATGTAACTAATAGTTATATTGTAGCTATAATAAGGATTTTTTTTATAGGTAAGTATTTATTTTTAAATAGGAATAATTTATTTAAATTTAATAGTAAATTTATTTAGATTGATTTAAATTATATTTAACTTAGGGAGGTGTTAGGGTTAGACTTAGGTTTAGGGGTTAATAAATTTATTATAGTAGCGGCGACATTGGGGGGGCAGATTAGGGGTTAATAAAACTTATTATAGTGTTTGCAAGGCGGGATTGCGGCAGTTTAGGGGTTAATACATTTATTAAAGTGGCGGCGATGTCCGGTCGGCAGATTAGGGGTTAATAAGTGTAGGTAGGTTGTGGCGTCATTGGGGGGGCAGATTAGGGGTTAACAAATATAATATAGGTGTCGGCGATGTTAGGGGCAGCAGATTAGGGATTCATAGCTATAATGTGGGTGGCGGCGGTGTCCGGTTGGCAGATTAGGGGTTAAATAATTTTATTATAGTGTTTGGTATGTGGGGGGCCTTGGTTTAGGGGTTCATAGGTAGTTTATGGGTGTTAGTGTACTTTGTAGCACTTTAGTTAAGAGCTTTATGTTCCGGTGTTGGCCCATAAAACTCTTAACTACTGACTTTTAAATGCGGTAGGAGACTTGGAGGTAGAGGCTGTACCGCTCACTTCTTCCAAGACTCGTAATACCGGCATTAGGCAAATCCCATTAAAAAAATGGTATACGCAATTGACGGGGGATTTGCGGTAGCCAAAAGTCGCGGAAGAAAAGTGAGCGGTACACCTGTACCTGCCATACTCTTAATACCAGCGGGCGTTAAAAAGCAGCAATCGGACCCATTAACACTGCTTTTTAAGGCTAACGCAGAACTCTAAATCTAGGCGATAGCCTTTAAAAGGACATTTTGTAGGGCATTGCCCTAAAGTGTCTTAGCCCTTGTTCTTAAAAAAACAAACAAAAAAAACAAACACTAAAAAGCTCTACCATTAACCCCCCCCCAAAAAAAAAAATATGCTCTTTTGCAGCCCAGAAAAAATAAAAACCCTAATCTAAAAAATAACCCCCCCCAAAAAAAAACACCTGAAACCTAACACTAAACCCCGAAGATGGTACTCACCATCGGCTACTGTCTTAAATTGTCCTTTGGCTTTAACATCCAATTTATGTTTACTACTTATGCCTGTATTCTTCTGAATTCTAAATAGTGAGATAAACAGCTCTCAGGCAAAATTTGTTTTTCTAAAATTCTTTGAGGGAACGGACAGTAAACTTCTTAGATAATCTCTTCCACCCAGAAAGCTTTAAAGAATCTGGAACCATGTGCTAATAAATGCAGAAGTTAGTGAATGCTATAGGGAATGATTAAGCACATTCCTGGATGATGGACAAGAAACAATCCATTAAATATGCAAATGTTTATTTATTTATTTATTTATTTTTTATTTTTATTATAACCTCATTTTTTTATTTTTATTTATATTTTCCCAGTTAAGTAGAACACTTTCTTATATGCATAGGTACATATTTTAGATAGCATACTAGTATTCTAACCTCAAATCATTCAGTGCATCCTGGTCATACAAATTGTTTCCCGGCATAGGGATCAAATCACATTTACATTAATGATTAATTTATTTCTTTAAGAGAGTAGCTCTGCAAAGTTGGATTATGATAGGGTGCACATAGATGGGGTTGCCAAGCACCAAGGGTTTCAGTGAGCTGGATAGGAGAGTGGGGGGGATGGGGAGGGAGGGGGTAGAGGAAGAAAGGGAGAGAGGGGAATAGAAAAAAAATTTAAAAAAAAATATCCAAATCAGTCAGGTCCCTGCTTGTCAAAGGAGGTCAGATCTTATATCTATTTGTATGTCTATGAGCCGTGTATCACACTCCATTTGCACCAAATTTCCTGATAGAGTTCTAGTTTGTTTAAGCTTCTGAATCCAAACTCCTCCATCTTTCTAATGTGATCAATTATGTCCCTTATTTTTTTAGATGAAGGGCAAGAGGTTTGTTTCCAGTCCCTGGCAATAGCCAGCTTAGTGGCCATAAGGACATACAGGGTGATGTTTTTGTCAACTTCAGACATTACTGGAAGGTTATGATGCAGGAGACCCACGGAAGGTGTTGGACTTAAGAAGATGCCGAGCGAGTTAAGAGTGGTGAACGCAAATCCCCAGGCCTCCCTAATTATAGGGCAGTCCCACCATATATGAATTTGTGTGCCCAAATGTCTGCAATTCTGCCAACACAAGGGGGATGACGTTTTATAAAATTTATTCAGTGTGATCGGGACGAAATGCCATCTAGTTGTAATTTTATAATATAGTTCCCAAAGAGTTGCACTATGCAAATTTTTTTTTGCTTTAACGATCTCACCGAGCCACATTGCAATCTCATTGTCAGATTGGAGTTCCCTTTCCCAGGCCTTGTATTGGCTGTGTTTTGTAGGTTGTAGAGGCATGATCATGAGATTATAGTGGAAAGATAGGGAGCCCCTTAGCAATATGCCCATGTTCCATCTTTGCTCCCATCTAGTAGGGGTTCTTGTAGGTTGCCCCGATAGCCCCCAAGCTTTAAGAATACTAGCAAGTCTGATATATTCAAACCTCAGGGTAGAAGGTATGGAGAGTTTAGTCTTAGCCTCATCAAATGACAGGAGTGTTTCCCCACTGTATAAGGATGCAGTGGGCATGTTGGCAGTTTCAGACCAACTGTTCAAATGAGTTTCTGGCATAGAGATCAGGATGTTTCGCAACCTATAGATGGGTGAGGGGCAATATATTCCATGTTTTTTCTGGAGTCTCAAAGCACCAAGGTGTAAAGAATAATAGGGTGAGTGATCTGAATAGTCGTGCGTACATGCACCGGAATCCAGGGAAGGTCAGAAAGCAGGACACCCCCAGGAAGAAGGGACTGCTCCACCTCATACCATCTGGGCTGGTTAGCCCTCAAATTCCAACCCATCAGATGAGCCAGGCGCGGCGTCATGATAGATCAGGATGCTCGGATAGGCCAAACCTCCTCTAGCGATAGGCTGTTGGATGGTCATCGTGGCAATTCTGGGTCTCCCACCCTGCCAAACATATCTCGAGATTAGGCTCTGTAATTTATTTAAAATTGACCTCGGGACCGTAAGGGTTATGCACCTAAATAGGTATGTAATTTTAGGGAGGAGCGACATTTTGACCGCAGCAATTCGTCCCGTCCACGAGAATTCCCTGAACTCCCAGCTTTCAAGAAGCTTCCGGAATTCCGGTACTCGGTCAGTGAAGTTTTTCTGAATTACAACATCAGGGTCTGGACTTAGATGAATGCCCAAATGTTTGATAGAAATGGCTGACCACAAGAAGTCAAATCTTCTTTGCAGAAGATTCAATTCTGCAATTGGTATATTTATATGTAGTACTTCAGTCTTTGAATAATTCAGCTTATAGAAGCTACATCTAGAAAAAACGTCCAGGCATCTGAAGACTGCCGGTAGAGATGTGGATGGCGACGTAAGTAGTAGAGTAACATCGTCTGCAAATAGTGCTATCTTGTGAATGGACCCTCCAAAGTTATTGCCTGAAATATCAGAGTCTTTTCTGATGAGCTGAGCTAGAGGCTCAATAGCCAACGCAAATAGCATCAGGGATAGGGGCATCCCTGCCTGGTTCCATTCAAGATATTGAAAGGAATAGACTGAAATCCGACTCCGCTAATTTTGGCTGTAGGGACTGAATATAAAACCTTTATCGCTCTGATAAATTGAGGGGGGAAATGGAAAGCCTCTAGAGTGCACCAGAGGTAGTCCCACCTGACCCTGTCAAACGCCTTCTCAGCGTCCAACGACAGGGCCAGGAGGGGGACCTTCCTATTTTTAGCTTCATATAGAATACTGAAAATCCTTCGGGTATTATCAGGACCCTCTCTGTTTGGGATAAATCCCACTTGGTCCGGATGAACCAAGGAGCATATGACCTTAGACAATCTATTGGCAAGAATTTTAGAATAAATTTTAATATCTGAATTGATCAGAGATATCGGTCTATAATTCTGACATGAAGTAGGGTCTTTACTTGGTTTTAAAATAGTGATGATATCTGCTTCTAAGAATTTGCTCAGACATAGCCCGGTATCCATAAAAGAGTTAAAGGTTCTGAGTAATACTGGTTCTAAGGTTTCGTTAAAAGTTTTGTAGAAGTGACCTGTATATCCATCTGGGCCCGGGGCTTTGTTATTTTTAAGCTGAGCAATTAAAGTTTTCAATTCTTCTAAAGATATCGGGGATCGTAACATGGTGTCTGCCTCTTCGTTGATTTTAGGGAGTTGTAGAGTTCCTAAGAGAGTGTTTATTTCTTCAGAGGAGTATGTTTCAATTGAGGTCTCATTAGTTAAACTATATAGTTTGGTATAGAAGGTTCGAAAAAATTCTCCGATATCTCTCGGAGATGTTGCAAGTTTACCCTCCAAAGAAATGGAGGATATTGCACATTGTGCTTGTCTCATTCTGAGCTTGGATGCCATCATAGTGTTGGCTCTGTTGCTGAGATAATATTAAGTTTGCTTGAGGCTAAAGAGGGTTTTTTGTACCTTAATGAGTTCTAGTTTATTAAGTTCTTCTCTCAAGTGTTTGAGCTGTCTCGCGCCTTGCACCAAGGGGTTTAACTTAAGTAAGGAAGATTGATTTCTAAATTCACATGTGAGTTCGGCGAGCAATCTACCCTGATTTTTCTTGGCTATTGCGGCCTCGTTAATTAGGATCCCCCTTAGGTAAGCTTTAAGAGAGGCCCATATAAATTGAATGTCAGTTTGTTGTTTATCATTGTTCAGTATAAATTCTTGTAGGTTACTGCTAATTTCCTGACGTGTGTGGGGGTTTGTCAACAACCACGCTTCATATCTCCATTGTGGTAGCCTGGGCGGGGAAAAAAGATATAATCACGGGGTCATGATCAGACCAGGCGATTACTTCTATTTTGGAGGAGTGTATTTCATTAAGAGTGTGTGCTTCAACAAATATATAGTCCAATCTAGAGAACATCTTATGAGCACTAGAATAAAAAGTATAATCCTTATCTGAAGGGTGCTTAGCTCTCCAAGTATCATAAAGACTGTATTGTGCAACTAGATTCCTAAATGCCTTAGATAGGGAGGTGGTTGCTCTATCTGGAGCCGGTCTAATAGTCCCCCTTCTGTCTTTTAAGGGATTCAACACTAAATTGAAGTCTCCACCAATTATTAAAGTACCCTGCCTAATCGTATCAACGAGCTTAAAGATGCGCTTTAGAAAAGGTATTTGTCTGGAATTTGGGGCATATAAATTTACCAAGGTATATTTTCGTTCATTTATTTTGCAAATAGAGATAACAAACCTAGCCTCTGGGTCTATTTCAGTGTGTATATTTTCAACTTGTAAAGTGTCTTTGAATAAGATGGCAACTCCTCTGGACTTAGTGGAAAAGGAAGCCTCTAATTTATTTGAGAAAATTTTTGAAAGAGAATTGGATGCCTGGAGATCTAATCCAATGGGTCTCCTGAAGAAAAACCACATGAGCTTTAAGTTTTCTAAGGTTGGTGTATAATAGGCTTCTCTTGGTCGGCAAATTGAGGCCTTGTACATTATGTGTGATCACATTTAATTCCATATTGGGATATTGGGAGGGGGGGAAGAAAAAAAAAAAAGGGGGGGAGGGAGGGGAGGGTTCAATGGGAAGGTAAGAGAGATCAAGGGAAGAAAGGGTAAGTAGGGTATACCAAAGCGCTGACACTTATGTACAAATCAAGGAGTTTTTCGTATAAATAACTCTACAGCAGAACTCCCAGTATTAAAAAAGCATAAGTCATAGTTTTAACGAATAGATTTACTTTGTGATGTTGAGACCCGGGCTTTAACTTTTATATGTCCTGGATGCACTGAAAGCTAGGAAGGGGAAAAGAATAATAATTATAACTTCAGGGGGGAGTTAGGGGGATATTCAGCGGGTAAGCACCGCTATGAGTGAGAGATTTTAAATATTAAATATAATAATCTTTAGAATCATAAACTATAACCATAGGTCACAATAACCATAGGTCACAATAATAAGGCAATGGTCGCCTCCCCAGATAAGGCGGGGGCGGGGCAACCAATTTGTAACTTCAATTATCAACAATCAATAAAACTTCAGGCTCAGAATCAACCGTCCATTAAGACAAAGACCTGTTAAGACTCTGGCTCTAATTAACTAAGAACTAAGAAAAAACTTTTAACAATGTTTATCCATACCTCATCTGACGTATACCTGTAATATGATCGAGAGCAGGTTATAGACATATAGGCTGAGAAAATAAAAACAGCTTATCAAACAATGGAGTAAGAATAACCAATAAAACATAATTACAATAAAACATAGAGAGTTATCTCATTAAACCTCATTTTCTAAATGTATTCGCATGGTACTTTAGTGAAAATGGATACACCCTATCCTTATTTATGTCTTTTTGAAAAAGCCTGGTGAGATTCGTATAGAACCTTTATTAGATACTTAATTAGGAGTATAATTCTCCTATGATTGAGTACTTTAAGGTGGAGGGAATATGTGGTTAACTTTAGTGGAAACTAGAATAATTATGGTGAGGAGATCATATTAGTTACTCAGTTTTTAAGGCTATATCCGAATGATTGCATACTTTGAAATAGTAAGGATATGAGAATGTATGTAGTTAAGTTGCGATGTGGTAGAAAACTACTGTACTAGTACTCTATAGGAAATACCAGACCATTATGTCCAAGAAACTATGGCCTCACATAAGGGAACATAGCTAGAAGTAATTCTTATTAATTAATGGAGATATAGTATCTAAAAATAACATAAGCATACCTGTACATAGATGAGAATATTGTTTACAGCGCTGTAATGCATGTTTATCCAAAACATTCACAATTACAACATCATAATTCTGATATGAAAGTTTACCATGCGAGAATACAGTTATAACATACTAGTAAATAATATAGGACAGGCATAGACAAACATAAAAAGGCAATTATTAATAGGGAACCTTAGTCTTTAGACTATAACCAGACTGGGTTCAACATCAGCATAGCGACAGCAGCCATTCACCATCAGGAAATAAAAAAAAAGTATGGAGGCATACTACTAGTGAAGGACCTAACCTGCATGGAGATAACAGTATCAAAACATGAATGATTGAACTTCCAGTAGAGGGGAATTACTAAAACCCTAGTAATTATACATACAATTAGTAATCTCCATGTCTTACATCATAGAATCAGGAATTTAGCTTGTGATTAGACCTGTAAGGAAGAAGTGGGGTTAGTGGAGGACTTTACATTCAAAATGTTCCAAATGTAGTATGGATTTAAGATCACAAAGGGTCTCTCTTTCCAACGAACTTTATAATTCGGTATCATATATTTGACATATAGCAATTGTCAAGTCTGCAGAGTATGTCTTGTATGGAGCTAGTATTTACTTTTCATGCTGGGCAGTATTCCGTCTCTTAGAGGCGGGAGAGGATCTCCTAGGTTTGGGGCTACAATCCAGGGTTTCCATTCTCAAGGAGGAAGAATCAGTAGTCGTGGGGCCAGTAATAGGGTAATCCTTTTGGGTTGTGTTTAGCTCAGGGCTAGCTGAGGGTATAGCCTGAGGGTTCCGAAGAAGATTTAGTCTATTAAGAAGCTCCATGCCTTGTTTCAGGTTGGTTATAGTAAAAGAAAGTCCATCATGTTGGAAAAACAGGCGTACTGGGAAACCCCATCTGTATTTTATAGAATTTTTACAAAGGCAGTGGGTGATAGGCTGGAATGATCTTCTCTTTGAGAGTGTATGAGATGATAGGTCAGGAAAAAACTGCATTTCTTTATAAGGTTCCGGTAGATCTTTGTTCATGAAGGCAGCTTTAAGTATTTTTTCTTTGAAAGTGTAATGGTGTAGTTTCACAACAACATCTCTAGGCTGTGCCTGATTTGAATTTCTTGGTCTGACAGCTCTATGAGCTCTGTCTATTTTTGATTCCTGATCAAGTGGGGAGCCAACCAGTACTGCAAACAACTGTTCTAGGAACTTAGTGAGATCAGCATTAGTAACACTTTCGGGGATACCTTTAAGGCGCACGTTATTGCGCCTGGATCTATCCTCCGGGTCCGCTAGCTTTACTTCAAGGTCTGAGATCATTTCTGCCAATGACTGTGAATATGCAAGAAGGTTGGAATGATCAGTTGCAAGGTCTTCATGCTTATGTTCTAGGGTATCAGTTCGCAAATGTTTATTATTTACTCTGCACTGCTCATCTTTACATTTCATTGCAAGTGTGCATGAGCATAATTCTTAACATCAATGCTAATGTGTATACATGTGACAGAGGAAATACAGGGATACATGATACACTACCTGACTGGCCAACACAGCAAGTTTAAAATGGCAAAGAAAGAATACATGATAAATAGCTTGGAAGTGACATTTTTTTTGTGACTTGAAAGTCTAACGCCTAGATTTAGAGTTCTGTGGCCAAAGGGGTGCGTTAGCTACGCTGGCTTTTTTCTGGCTGCACCTTTTAAATAACGCTGGTATTTAGAGTTCACAGAATGGCTGCGTTAGGCTCCAAAAAAGGAGCGTATAGCATATTTACCGCAACTTCAACTCTCGATACCAGCGGTGCTTACGGACGCGGCCAGCTTCAAAAACGTGCTCGTGCACGATTCCCCCATAGAAAACAATGGGGCAGTTTGAGCTGAAAAAAAACCTAACACCTGCAAAAAAGCTGCGTTCAGCTCCTAACGCAGCCCCATTGTTTTCTATGTGGAAACACTTCCTACGTCTGCACCTAACACTCTAACATGAACCCCGAGTCTAAACACCCCTAACCTTACACTTATTAACCCCTAATCTGACGCCCCAGCTATCGCTGACCCCTGCATATTATTATTAACCCCTAATCTGCCACTCCGTAAACCCCCGCCACCTACATTATCCCTATGTACCCCTAATCTGCTGCCCTAACATCGCCGACCCCTATATTATATATATTAACCCCTAATCTGCCGCCCCCAACGTCGCCTCCACCTAACTACACTTATTAACCCCTAATCTGCCGACCAGACCTGAGCGCTACTATAATAAATGTATTAACCCCTAATCCACCTCACTCCCGCCTCAATAACCCTATAATAAATAGTATTAACCCCTAATCTGCCCTCCCTAACATTGCTGACACCTAACTTCAAGTATTAACCCCTAATCTGTCGACAGGAGCTCACCGCTACTCTAATAAATTTATTAACTCCTAAAGCTAAGTCTAACTTTAACCCTAACACCCCCCTAAATTAAATATAATTTAAATCTAACGAAATAAATTAACTCTCATTAAATAAATTATTCCTATTTAAAGCTAAATACTTACCTGTAAAATAAACCCTAATATAGCTACAATATAAATAATATTTTTTTTATAGCTATTTTAGGATTTATATTTATTTTACAGGTAACTTTGTATTTATTTTAATCAGGTACAATAGCTATTAAATAGTTAAGAACTATTTAATAGCTAAAATAGTTAAAATAATTACAAAATTACCTGTAAAATAAATCCTAACCTAAGTTACAATTAAACCTAACACTACACTATCAATAAATAAATGAAATAAACTACCTACAATTAACTACAATTAAACCTAACACTACACTATCAATACATTAATTAAATACAATACCTACAAATAACTACAATTAAATAAACTAACTAAAGTACAAAAAATAAAAAAGAACTAAGTTACAAAAAATAAATAAAATATTTACAAACATTAGAAAAATATTACAACAATTTTAAACTAATTACACTTACTCTAAGCCCCCTAATAAAATAACAAAGACCCCCAAAATAAAAAAATGCCCTACCCTATTCTAAATTCAAAGCTCTTTTACCTTACCAGCCCTGAAAAGGGCCCTTTGCAGGGCATGCCCCAAAGAATTCAGCTCTTTTGCCTGTAAAAAAAACACATACAATACCCCCCCCCAACATTACAACCCACCACCCACATACCCCTAATCTAACCCAAACCCCCCTTAAACACTAAGCCCTTGAAGATCTTCCTACCTTATCTACACCTCACTGGGTATCACCGATCGGTCCTGGCTCCAAAATCTTCATCCAACCCAAGCGGGGGCTGGCGATCCATAATCCTGCGGCTGAAGAGGTCCAGAAGAGGCTCCAAAGTCTTCATCTTATCCGGGACGAAGAGGCGATCCAGACCGGCAACCATCTTGATCCAAGCGGCATCTTCTATCTTCATCCGATGAGGAACGGCTCCATCGTGAAGACCTCCAGTGCGGATCAATCTTCTTCCGACGACGTCCAACTGAAGAATGACGGTTCCTTTAAGGGAAGTCATCCAAGAAAGCGTCCCTCGAATTACGATTGGCTGATAGGATTCTATCAGCCAATCGGAATTAAGGTAGGAAAATTCTGATTGGCTGATGGAATCAGCCAATCAGAATCAAGTTCAATCCGATTGGCTGATCCGATCAGCCAATCAGATTGAGCTCGCATTCTATTGGCTGATCGGAACAACAAATAGAATGCAAGCTCAATCTGATTGGCTGATTGGATCGCATTCTATTGGCTGATCGGAACAACCAATAGAATGCGAGCTCAATCTGATTGGCTGATTGGATCAGCCAATCAGATTGAACTTGATTCTGATTGGCTGATTCCATCACCCAATCAGAATTTTCCTACCTTAATTCCGATTGGCTGATAGAATCCTATCAGCCAATTGGAATTCGAGGGACGCCATCTTGGATGACGTCCCTTAAAGGAACCGTCATTCTTCAGTTGGACATCGTCGGAAGAAGATTGATCCGCGCTGGAGGTCTTCACTATGGAGCTGTTCCTCATCGGATGAAGATGGAAGATGCCGCTTGGAACAAGATGGTTGCCGGTCTGGATCACCTCTTCTTCCCGGATAGGATGAAGACTTTGGAGCCTCTTCTGGAACTCTTCAGCCGCAGGATTATGGATCACCAGCCCCCGCTTGGGTTGGATGAAGATTTTGGAGCCAGGACCGATCGGTGATACCCGGTGAGGTGAAGATAAGGTAGGAAGATCTTCAGGGGCTTAGTGTTAGGTAGTGATGTCCCGAACTGTTCGCCCGCGAACGGTTCACAGCGAACATAGCTTGTTCGCGTTCGCGTTCGCCCCTATGTGTCATCATTGTGGAAACTTTGACCCTTTATGTCACAGCCGCCGGACACATTAGAGCCAATCAACATCAGACACTCCCTCACAGACACTCCCAGCTACTCGGAATCCGCCATTTTAGACTCATAACGACCTTGCTTTTTTAATGAGAGGACGTGTTGTGTTTTCGCTCCCGACATTAATAGTAAAAACATAGCTAAGCTGGTGTATTTACAGTCCAGAAGGACTCCACTCATCTCTGCTGCAAGCACAGCACCCCAAAAAGCCCTTTTTAGGGCTATATTTTGTGCCGTTTTTTTTTTTGTTTGTTTTTTTTTAATTAGCATTTGCCTGGCTTTCAGCTGTGTGTTTAAGGCTCACAGCATATGCTGTGACTACTGCCACCACTGATATCTCCCTAACAACATAAGTTTAAATTTAACTAACCCAAAAATATAATTATTTTTCTAGTGTAATTTTTTTTCATTTTCTATCAGGCCAGTGTCACACAGCATATACTCTGGTTCATTGCTCTGTGCCAGCCAGCAGCCAGCAGTGTTAATATCCGTTTATAACATTATTTTTAATTTAAAAAAAAAACACAAAAAAATATTTTTCTAGTGTAATCTAATTACATTTACTATCATGCCTGTGTCTGTCAGGCTCACTCAGTATTAATATACCTCTTTTTTTTTCAGTCTTTTGGTTAATTGGTCTGTGCCAGGCAGCCACCCAGCACTCATATATATTTTTCTTTCACCTTAATTTTAATATAAAAAAAAAAGTTTAAATTTGTTTGCTAGTGTAATCAAATCTAATTTTCTATCCGGCCTGTGTGTTTTGCTGACATAGAGAGCCTACTGTGTTTACTTGCTGCCCTCCCTAGTCTATGAGCCACGACTCATATGTGTTTAACCTTTTTTTAATTTCCCCCCCCAAAAAAATAATTTCAATAATTTTTCTAGTGTAATCTAATAGTATTTTCTATCAGGCGTGTGTGTATCCGACATACATAGCCTATTGTTTTTAATAGCTGCCCTTCCAAGGCTATCAGCCACGACTCATATGTATGTGCTTAACCTTTTTCTTAAAATTTCCAAAAAAAAAGTCTTTAAATCATTATGCTAGTGTAATCTAATTGTATTTTCTATCAGGCCTGTGTCTAACTGTCTATCTGACTTACACAGCATACTGTTGTTATAATTGCTGCCCTACGTAGCAGCCAGCCAGTGCGACCACTCATAGAGTCATATGTGCATTGCACTTCTTAACATAATTTTAATATTAAAATCTAAAATTTTAAAATATTTTGCTAGTGTAATGTAACTTAATTTTCTATCAGTCCTGTGTTTTTGTCACTTACACAGCATACTGTGTTAAATTACTGCCCTAACTACCATCCACGACTCATATCTACCAGCCTGTCTGCCAGGCCCAAGTAGCCAATTAGTGGCACCAATCACAATTCTTGTAACAGTAATAAAAATAAAAAAAATCATATTTTTTTGGAGTGCAAATATTCAGTCTCCTAGGGCCATTGAATTTCATTTACCTCCTGCCTGCCACTGCCAGCCTTTTGTGCCAGGCCGTCTAGCCAACTATTTATACCAATCATAATTGTTGTCACAGTCAGACAGTATAGTTATTAATTTAAATAAAAAAAATTTTTAGTTTTGATCTTAACCCTCAGTTTGCTCGTGCCTTTGAATTGCACTTTTCTACAGCCTTCCAAGCCTGTGTGCCAGGCCTACTTAAAAAATATTTACACCAATCATATTTGTTGTGACAGTATTCTAACAATTAAAAATTAAAATTTTTGGTAATAGTTGCTGTGATTTGAATCGTCAGTTTGCTGGTGCCATTGAACCGCACTTTCCTGCTGCCTTGCAGCCTGCTGTGAGCCAGGCCCCTACATAGCCAATTGTTGTCAGCAATCATATTTCTGTTAACAGTATTGCAAAAATTGTCAATCATCACTGTTTAGACTGTCAGTAATCAGTCTCCTAGTGTCCTTGAATTGCATCTCCCTCCTGCCTGCCATCCTTTTGTGCCAGGCCGTCTTGCCAACTATTTACACCAATCCTAATTTTTTGTCACAGTATAGTTACTAATTATAATTAAAAAAATCTTTATTGTTGATGATCTTAACCCTCAGTTTGGTCGTGCCTTTGAATTCAGTTGTCTACAGCCTTCCAAGCCTGTGTGCCAGGCCTACTTAAAAAATATTTACACCAATCATATTTGTTGTGACAGTATTCTAATAATTAAAAATTAAAATTTTTGGTAATAGTTGCTGTGATTTGAATCGTCAGTTTGCTGGTGCCATTGAAACGCACTTTCCTGCTGCCTTGCAGCCTGCTGTGAGCCAGGCCCCCACCTAGCCAATTGTTGTCAGCAATCATATTTCTGTTAACAGTATTGCAAAAATTGTCAATCATCACTGTTTAGACTGTCAGTAATCAGTCTCCTAGTGTCCTTGAATTGCATCTCCCTCCTGCCTGCCATCCTTTTGTGCCAGGCCGTCTTGCCAACTATTTACACCAATCCTAATTTTTTGTCACAGTATAGTTACTAATTATAATTAAAAAAATCTTTATTGTTGATGATCTTAACCCTCAGTTTGCTCGTGCCTTTGAATTGCAGTTTTCTACAGCCTTCCAAGCCTGTGTGCCAGGCCTACTTAAAAAATATTTACACCAATCATATTTGTTGTGACAGTATTCTAATAATTAAAAATTAAAATTTTTGGTAATAGTTGCTGTGATTTGAATCGTCAGTTTGCTGGTGCCATTGAAACGCACTTTCCTGCTGCCTTGCAGCCTGCTGTGAGCCAGGCCCCCACCTAGCCAATTGTTGTCAGCAATCATATTTCTGTTAACAGTATTGCAAAAATTGTCAATCATCACTGTTTAGACTGTCAGTAATCAGTCTCCTAGTGTCCTTGAATTGCATCTCCCTCCTGCCTGCCATCCTTTTGTGCCAGGCCGTCTTGCCAACTATTTACACCAATCCTAATTTTTTTGTCACAGTATAGTTACTAATTATAATTAAAAAAATCTTTATTGTTGATGATCTTAACCCTCAGTTTGCTCGTGCCTTTGAATTCAGTTGTCTACAGCCTTCCAAGCCTGTGTGCCAGGCCTACTTAAAAAATATTTACACCAATCATATTTGTTGTGACAGTATTCTAATAATTAAAAATTAAAATTTTTGGTAATAGTTGCTGTGATTTGAATCATCAGTTTGCTGGTGCCATTGAAACGCACTTTCCTGCTGCCTTGCAGCCTGCTGTGAGCCAGGCCCCCACCTAGCCAATTGTTGTCAGCAATCATATTTCTGTTAACAGTATTGCAAAAATTGTCAATCATCACTGTTTAGACTGTCAGTAATCAGTCTCCTAGTGTCCTTGAATTGCATCTCCCTCCTGCCTGCCATCCTTTTGTGCCAGGCCGTCTTGCCAACTATTTACACCAATCCTAATTTTTTTGTCACAGTATAGTTACTAATTATAATTAAAAAAATCTTTATTGTTGATGATCTTAACCCTCAGTTTGCTCGTGCCTTTGAATTCAGTTGTCTACAGCCTTCCAAGCCTGTGTGCCAGGCCTACTTAAAAAATATTTACACCAATCATATTTGTTGTGACAGTATTCTAATAATTAAAAATTAAAATTTTTGGTAATAGTTGCTGTGATTTGAATCGTCAGTTTGCTGGTGCCATTGAAACGCACTTTCCTGCTGCCTTGCAGCCTGCTGTGAGCCAGGCCCCCACCTAGCCAATTGTTGTCAGCAATCATATTTCTGTTAACAGTATTGCAAAAATTGTCAATCATCACTGTTTAGACTGTCAGTAATCAGTCTCCTAGTGTCCTTGAATTGCATCTCCCTCCTGCCTGCCATCCTTTTGTGCCAGGCCTTCTTGCCAACTATTTACACCAATCCTAATTTTTTGTCACAGTATAGTTACTAATTATAATTAAAAAAATCTTTATTGTTGATGATCTTAACCCTCAGTTTGCTCGTGCCTTTGAATTGCAGTTTTCTACAGCCTTCCAAGCCTGTGTGCCAGGCCTACTTAAAAAATATTTACACCAATCATATTTGTTGTGACAGTATTCTAATAATTAAAAATTAAAATTTTTGGTAATAGTTGCTGTGATTTGAATCGTCAGTTTGCTGGTGCCATTGAAACGCACTTTCCTGCTGCCTTGCAGCCTGCTGTGAGCCAGGCCCCCACCTAGCCAATTGTTGTCAGCAATCATATTTCTGTTAACAGTATTGCAAAAATTGTCAATCATCACTGTTTAGACTGTCAGTAATCAGTCTCCTAGTGTCCTTGAATTGCATCTCCCTCCTGCCTGCCATCCTTTTGTGCCAGGCCGTCTTGCCAACTATTTACACCAATCCTAATTTTTTTGTCACAGTATAGTTACTAATTATAATTAAAAAAATCTTTATTGTTGATGATCTTAACCCTCAGTTTGCTCGTGCCTTTGAATTCAGTTGTCTACAGCCTTCCAAGCCTGTGTGCCAGGCCTACTTAAAAAATATTTACACCAATCATATTTGTTGTGACAGTATTCTAATAATTAAAAATTAAAATTTTTGGTAATAGTTGCTGTGATTTGAATCGTCAGTTTGCTGGTGCCATTGAAACGCACTTTCCTGCTGCCTTGCAGCCTGCTGTGAGCCAGGCCCCCACCTAGCCAATTGTTGTCAGCAATCATATTTCTGTTAACAGTATTGCAAAAATTGTCAATCATCACTGTTTAGACTGTCAGTAATCAGTCTCCTAGTGTCCTTGAATTGCATCTCCCTCCTGCCTGCCATCCTTTTGTGCCAGGCCGTCTTGCCAACTATTTACACCAATCCTAATTTTTTTGTCACAGTATAGTTACTAATTATAATTAAAAAAATCTTTATTGTTGATGATCTTAACCCTCAGTTTGCTCGTGCCTTTGAATTCAGTTGTCTACAGCCTTCCAAGCCTGTGTGCCAGGCCTACTTAAAAAATATTTACACCAATCATATTTGTTGTGACAGTATTCTAATAATTAAAAATTAAAATTTTTGGTAATAGTTGCTGTGATTTGAATCGTCAGTTTGCTGGTGCCATTGAAACGCACTTTCCTGCTGCCTTGCAGCCTGCTGTGAGCCAGGCCCCCACCTAGCCAATTGTTGTCAGCAATCATATTTCTGTTAACAGTATTGCAAAAATTGTCAATCATCACTGTTTAGACTGTCAGTAATCAGTCTCCTAGTGTCCTTGAATTGCATCTCCCTCCTGCCTGCCATCCTTTTGTGCCAGGCCTTCTTGCCAACTATTTACACCAATCCTAATTTTTTGTCACAGTATAGTTACTAATTATAATTAAAAAAATCTTTATTGTTGATGATCTTAACCCTCAGTTTGCTCCTGCCTTTGAATTGCAGTTTTCTACAGCCTTCCAAGCCTGTGTGCCAGGCCTACTTAAAAAATATTTACACCAATCATATTTGTTGTGACAATATTCTAATAATTAAAAATTAAAATTTTTGGTAATAGTTGCTGTGATTTGAATCGTCAGTTTGCTGGTGCCGATGAAACGCACTTTCCTGCTGCCTTGCAGCCTGCTGTGAGCCAGACCCCCACCTAGCCAATTGTTGTCAGCAATCATATTTCTGTTAACAGTATTGCAAAAATTGTCAATCATCACTGTTTAGACTGTCAGTAATCAGTCTCCTAGTGTCCTTGAATTGCATCTCCCTCCTGCCTGCCATCCTTTTGTGCCAGGCCGTCTTGCCAACTATTTACACCAATCTTAATTTTTTGTCACAGTATAGTTACTAATTAAAATTAAAAAAATCTTTATTGTTGATGATCTTAACCCTCAGTTTGCTCGTGCCTTTGAATTGCAGTTTTCTACAGCCTTCCAAGCCTGTGTGCCAGGCCTACTTAAAAAATATTTACACCAATCATATTTGTTGTGACAGTATTCTAATAATTAAAAATTAACATTTTTGGTAATAGTTGCTGTGATTTGAAACCTCAGTTTGCTGGTGCCATTGAATAGCACTTTCCTCCTGCCTTGCAGCCTGCTGTGAGCCAGGCCCACCTAGCCAATTGTTGTCAGAAATCATATTTCTTTTAACAGTATTGCAAAAATTGTCAATCATCACTGTTTTGACTGTCATTAATCAGTCTCATAGTGTCCTTGAATTGCATCTCCCTCCTGCCTGCCATCCTTTTGTGCCAGGCCGTCTTGCCAACTATTTACACCAATCCTAATTGTTGTCACAGTATAGTTACTAATTTAAATAAAAAAAATCTTTATTGTTGATCTTAATCCTCATTTTGCTTGTGCAATTGAATTGCACTTTTCTACTGCCTGCCAGACTGTGTGCCAGGCCCAACTATCCAATTAGTGCTAGCAATCATATTTCTTTTAACAGTATTGCAAAATTTGTCAATCAACACTGTTTTGACTGTCAATCTGCAGTCTACTAGTGCCCTTGAATTGCATTTTCCTCCTGCCTGCCTGCCTGTGTGCCAGTCCCAACTAGCCAATTAGTGCCACCACTCATATTTATTGTAACAGGATTGGAATTTTTGTTAATCATAACTGTTTTGACTGTGATTCTTCATTCTCCTAGTGCCAATGAATTGCAATTTCCTTTCTCCCAGCGTGTGTGCCAGACAGGCTCATTTGCCAAATAGTGCCAAACAATCATATTTGTTGCCACAGTACTAGTAATATTTAAAAAAAATAACAATTTGTGATTTTTAAAACATCTGTCTTTTTTGTTGTTGTCAGTCTCACAGCGTATACTGTGCCCACTTTCACAGTGCCACCACTCAATTGGTGTAATAGTATTGTTAGTGTCCATTTAAAAAAAAAATGACAGGCAGAGGCAGGCCACCCCGCAGGTTCCGTGGTCGTGGTCGTGGTGCTGTGATTCCTTTAGACCCTACAAATATGCACATTGTTCAGACGCCGGGTGCCAGGGGGGATGCAAAAACTTCTGAGGAGGACCTAGTTGAATGGCTAACACAGGAAACCCAATCTTCTTCAGCTTCCGCTGCTAGTCCTCCTAACCTTGACGCACCATCTAAGTCCAGCTGTGCTTTGGGCAGGTCTCAAGTGACCAGTGACACTCCACCGCCTGTCGCCACCACCAACACTAGCACCACAGCCGCTTCACTTGATCTGTCACAGGAGTTATTGACACATCATTTTGAAGAAATGAGTGATGCGCAACCATCATTGACAGAGGATGTAGATAATAGTGATCAGTCTCAGTCAGGCAGCATTACCGACATGGAGGTACGGTGTGATGATGATGGTGATGTTGTACCCGCTGCTGCTTCCTTTCTTGATGTTTCAGATACAAGTGAAGCGGTTGATGATGATGTGTCGGTGGATGTCACGTGGGTGCCTGCTAGAAGAGAAGAAGAAGAGGGGGAAAGTTCAGATGGGGAGACAGAGAGGAGGAGGAGGAGGAGACGATTTGGAAGCACCGGGAGGTCGTCTCAAGGAGCTAGTGGCACAGTCAGACAGCATGCATCGTCACCAGGGGTCAGCCAGACAGCCCGCCAACGCCCATCAACGCATGCTGTTGCCACCACCAGAATGCCGTCATCGCAGAGCTCAGCAGTGTGGCATTTTTTTTGTGTGTCTGCCTCTGACAACAGCGATGCCATTTGCAACCTGTGCCAAAAGAAACTGAGTCATGGGAAGTCCAACAGCCACCTAGGTACAACTGCTTTGCGAAGGCACATGGTCTCCCATCACAAAGGCCGATGGGAAGAACACATGAGTAGAAGCTGCCCTCCTCCTCCTGCTCCAGCATCTTCAGCCACGTCAACCAGGGCTGTCCTCCTTGCCCCCTCTCAACCATCCTCCACTCAGTCTCTCTTACGTAGCAGTTCCTGGTCATCTGCCCACAGTCAGGTGTCTGTCAAGGACATGTTTGAGCGTAAGAAGCCAATTTCTCAAAGTCACCCCCTTGCCCGGCGTCTGACAGCTGGCTTGTCTGAACTCTTAGCCCGCCAGCTTTTACCATACAAGCTGGTGGAGTCTGATGCTTTCAAAAAATTTGTATCTATTGGGACACCGCAGTGGAAGGTACCTGGCAGAAATTTATTTTCACAAAAGGCAATCCCAAACCTGCACTCTATTGTGAGAAAGGAAGTTATGGCATGTCTGGCACACAGCGTTAGGGCAAGGGTCCATATGACCATGGATAGCTGGTCTGCAAAGCATGGTCAGGGCAGGTATATCACCTACACTGCGCATTGGGTAAACCTGCTGACTTCTGACAAGCATGGAATGCGTGGCTCTGCAGAAGAGTTGGTGACACCGCCACGACTTGCAGGCAGGCCTGCTGCTACCTCCTCTTCTCCTCCTACTCCATCCTCTTAATAAGAACAGTACTACCAAAATACAGCCAATGAAGGGCCTTAGGAAGACTGGGCCAAGGTTGGATTGTAGTATTTGGTTAGGCTAATCATGATGGCCATGTAGACCACCACCACCGAGAGTCCTGGAAGTAACAGGGATGATGAGATGAAAGAGCTAAGAATAGTAGAACTTGAAACAACAGAGTTAGCCATGGGTGTTAGTGCAAAACCGCTTGGCTTTTTTTTGGCTTTGGGTGCAGCTATTCATGCAGGCCATATAGAGCTGACAACATTCGGTGTCGTATCAGCTATTAAACTAATAAGAACAGTACTACCAAAATACAGCCAAGGAAGGGCCTTAGGAAGACTGGGCCAAGGTTGGATTGTAGTATTTGGTTAGGCTAATCATGATGGCCATGTAGACCACCACCACCGAGAGTCCTGGAAGTAACAGGGATGATGAGATGAAAGAGCTAAGAATAGTAGAACTTGAAACAACAGAGTTAGCCATGGGTGTTAGTGCAAAACCGCTTGGCTTTTTTTTGGCTTTGGGTGCGGCTATTCATGCAGGCCATATAGAGCTGACAACATTCGGTGTCGTATCAGCTATTAAACTAATAAGAACAGTACTACCAAAATACAGCCAAGGAAGGGCCTTAGGAAGACTGGGCCAAGGTTGGATTGTAGTATTTGGTTAGGCTAATCATGATGGCCATGTAGACCACCACCACCGAGAGTCCTGGAAGTAACAGGGATGATGAGATGAAAGAGCTAAGAATAGTAGAACTTGAAACAACAGAGTTAGCCATGGGTGTTAGTGCAAAACCGCTTGGCTTTTTTTTGGCTTTGGGTGCGGCTATTCATGCAGGCCATATAGAGCTGACAACATTCGGTGTCGTATCAGCTATTAAACTAATAAGAACAGTACTACCAAAATACAGCCAAGGAAGGGCCTTAGGAAGACTGGGCCAAGGTTGGATTGTAGTATTTGGTTAGGCTAATCATGATGGCCATGTAGACCACCACCACCGAGAGTCCTGGAAGTAACAGGGATGATGAGATGAAAGAGCTAAGAATAGTAGAACTTGAAACAACAGAGTTAGCCATGGGTGTTAGTGCAAAACCGCTTGGCTTTTTTTTGGCTTTGGGTGCGGCTATTCATGCAGGCCATATAGAGCTGACAACATTCGGTGTCGTATCAGCTATTAAACTAATAAGAACAGTACTACCAAAATACAGCCAAGGAAGGGCCTTAGGAAGACTGGGCCAAGGTTGGATTGTAGTATTTGGTTAGGCTAATCATGATGGCCATGTAGACCACCACCACCGAGAGTCCTGGAAGTAACAGGGATGATGAGATGAAAGAGCTAAGAATAGTAGAACTTGAAACAACAGAGTTAGCCATGGGTGTTAGTGCAAAACCGCTTGGCTTTTTTTTGGCTTTGGGTGCGGCTATTCATGCAGGCCATATAGAGCTGACAACATTCGGTGTCGTATCAGCTATTAAACTAATAAGAACAGTACTACCAAAATACAGCCAATGAAGGGCCTTAGGAAGACTGGGCCAAGGTTGGATTGTAGTATTTGGTTAGGCTAATCATGATGGCCATGTAGACCACCACCACCGAGAGTCCTGGAAGTAACAGGGATGATGAGATGAAAGTGCTAAGAATAGTACTACTTGAAACAACAGAGTTAGCCATGGGTGTTAATCCAAGACCGCTTGGATTTATTTTTGTATTGGGTGCAGCTAATCATGCAGGCCATATAGAGCTGACAACATTCGGTATTGTATCAGCTATAAAAATAATAAGAACTGTACTATCAAAATACAGACAATGAAGGGCCTATGAAGACTGAGCAAAGGTTGGATTGTAGTATTTTGTTCGGCTAATCATGATGGCCATGTAGACCGCCCGTAACAGGGATGAAAGTGCTAAGAATAGTACTAATTGAAACAACAGAGTTAGCCATGGGTGTTAGTCTAAGACCACTCAGCTTTTTTTTGGGTTTGGGTGCAGCTAATCATGAAGGACAGATAGACCTGCCACCATTTGGTGTTGTAACAGGTATGAAAATGCAAAGAACAGTACTACATAACACAACCTACTTACCATGGGTCCCAGAACATATGTTTGGTTGTTATATTTTGTAAGGGTAATCATGCAGGCCATATAGACCTCCACCGATAGGGTGAGTATGAGTAACAGCTATTAAAATGCGAAGGACATTACTAATTAACACAACATAGTTACCATGGGTCCCAGACCAAGAGCAGATGTCTTATTATTATATTTTGTATAGGTAATCATCCAGGCCGTATAGATCTCACCAAATAGGGGAAGTTACAGAGATTAAAGTGCTAAGAATGGTAGTACTTAAAACACAACCTCGTTAAAATAGGTAGCAGACCACATGTCTTATTATTATACTTTTTCAGGGTAATCTGGCAGGCCATATAGAACTCCCACGATAGGGGGGGGGAACAGGGATTAAAGTGCTTATTGACACAAGCTAGTTGGGTCCAAGAACGCATGTTTGATTACTAGAATTTATTAGGGTAATTATATATCTAACAAATATATCTATTTCTCTTCTATCGATTCTATCTAACTATCAATCTATGTATATCTATCTATCCTATCTATCACTATCAATCTATCTTCTGTCCGGGATGTTTTGAGACAGCCACTTTGGGAATGTTAGTTGATTTAGACCCATTATGGCTTAAAAGCAGACTCTGCATCAACTATGTAATTTTCCATGGGAGTTTTGCCAGGGATCCCCCTCCAGCATGCAACAGTCCAGGTGTTAGGACCCTTGAAACAACTTTTCCATCACTATTGTGGCCAGAAAGAGTCCTTGTAGGTTTTAAAGTTCACCTGCCTATTGAATTCAATGGCGGTTCGCGCGTTCGCGAACAATACCGGAAGTTCGAGTCCGCGGTTCGCGAACCGAAAATTTTAGGTTCGCAACATCACTAGTGTTAGGTTTATTTAAGGGGGGTTTGGGTTAGATTAGGGGTATGTGGGTGGTGGGTTGTAATGTTGGGGGGGGGGTATTGTTTGTGTTTTTTTACAGGCAAAAGAGCTGAATTTCTTGGGGCATGCCCGGCAAAGGGCCCTGTTCAGGGCTGGTAAGGTAAAAGAGCTTTGAACTTTTTAAATTTAGAATAGGGTAGGGCATTTTTTTATTTTGGGGGGCTTTGTAATTTTATTAGGGGGCTTAGAGTAGGTGTAATTAGTTTAAAATTGTTGTAATATTTTCCTAATGTTTGTAAATATTTGTTTATTTTTTGTAACTTAGTTCTTTTTTATATTTTGTACTTTAGTTAGTTTATTTAATTGTAGTTATTTGTAGGTATTGTATTTAATTAATGTATTGATAGTGTAGTGTTAGGTTTAATTGTAGGTAATTGTAGGTATTTTATTTAATTTATTTATTGATAGTGTAGTGTTAGGTTTAATTGTAACTTAGGTTAGGATTTATTTTACAGGTAATTTTGTAATTATTTTAACTATTTTAGCTATTAAATAGTTCTTAACTATTTAATAGCTATTGTACCTGGTTAAAATAAATACAAAGTTACCTGTAAAATAAATATAAATCCTAAAATAGCTATAATATAATTATAATTTATATTGTAGCTATATTAGAGTTTATTTTACAGGTAAGTATTTAGCTTTAAATAGGAATAATTTATTTAATAAGAGTTAATTTATTTCATTAGATTTAAATTATATTTAATTTAGGGGGGTGTTAGGGTTAGGGTTAGACTTAGCTTTAGGGGTTAATCCATTTATTACAGTAGCGGCGAGATTCGGTCGGCAGATGAGGGGTTAATAATTGAAGTTAGGTGTCGGCAATGTTAGGGAGGGCAGATTAGGGGTCAATACTATTTATTATAGGGTTATTGAGGCGGGAGTGAGGTGGATTAGGGGTTAATAACTCTATTATAGTAGCGGTGCGGTCTGCTCGGCAGATTAGGGGTTAATAAGTGTAGGCAGGTGGAGGCGACATTGAGGGGGGCAGATTAGGGGTTAATAAATATAATATAGGGGTCGGCGGTGTTAGGGGCAGCAGATTAGGGGTACATAGGGATAATGTAGGTAGCGGCGGTTTACGGAACGGCAGATTAGGGGTTAATTATTGTAGGTAGCTGGCGGCGACGTTGTGGGGGGCAGGTTAGGGGTTAATAAATATAATATAGGGGTCGGCGGTGTTAGGGGCAGCAGATTAGGGGTACATAAGTATAACGTAGGTGGTGGTCGGCAGATTATTGATTAAAAAAATTTAATCGAGTGGCGGCGATGTGGGGGGAGCTCGGTTTAGGGGTACATAGGTAGTTTATGGGTGTTAGTGTACTTTAGAGCACAGTAGTTAAGAGCTTTATAAACCGGCGTTAGCCCAGAAAGCTCTTAACTACTGACTTTTTTCTGCGGCTGGAGTTTTGTCGTTAGATTTCTAACGCTCACTTCAGCCAGGACTCTAAATACCGGAGTTAGAAAGATCCCATTGAAAAGATAGGATACGCAATTGACGTAAGGGGATCTGCGGTATGGAAAAGTCACGGCTGAAAAGTGAGCGTTAGACCCTTTAATGACTGACTCCAAATACCAGAGGGCGGTAAAAACCAGCGTTAGGAGCCTCTAACGCTGGTTTTGACGGCTACCGCCCAACTCTAAATCTAGGCCTTAGTTTTATAAATGAACTTGTAAAATGTTGCAATTATTATAATTAGTTTGCATACAATAAAATGTAAAAATTATACAATTTATAATATTAATTCTCTGGTAAGTGTATGCACATTTTCAGTACTAATTAGTATATAGCTAGTATTTTCTTCTCTAATTATTTTTATTCTTGAATATACCAAAACTACACAGTCATTAGTTAATGTCATGCTGTAACTTTTAAATACAGACATTATAGTGAACTGCGTACAAAGGTATTGAGCAATTATGAAATAATTAGTAAAGAAAAATTATATATATATATATATATATATATATATATATATATATATATATATATATAGTATATATATATATTTTTCCCTTTTCAGTAATTATGCTAGTTGTATATGAGCTGAAGATCTCTTATGGGAAAGAAAGAGAACCCCCTCCACACACAAATATTATAATTGAGTAGGGCATTTTAGCAGTAGCAGCTCTAGATAGAGCAAACCCTGTAAATACTGATAGCAATTCATATGTAATCAAAATATAGCTGCAAAACAGCTATGTAGTAACAGTTGTCACTGTTGAACAACTGCGTGATTATGTAACAACAACTATTTATTTTCAATGAGAGTTGCAAATAGACACTTTACTGTTGTATTCAAGTATTGTTGCTACTAAGCTACTGCTGCCATGATGCTCTGTCTGCCCTAATTGTCCTTGTGGCAAATCAGATAAAATATACATGGGGTAACTTACGGCTAGATTACGAGTTGTGTGTTAGGTTTAAAAAGCAGCGTTAAGAGGTCCTAACGCTGCTTTTTAATGCCCGCTGGTAATACGAGTCTTGCATGTACAGGTGTACTGCTCACTTTTTTGGCCAGACTTGGAAATACTGCAAATCCACTTACGTAAATTGCGTATCGTCTTTTTTCAATGGGACTTGCATAGCGCCAGTATTACGAGTCTGCCAAAAAGTGAGCGGTAGACCCTCTCCTGTCAAGACTGGTACCGCATTTTAAAGTCAGTAGTTAAGAGTTTTACACTACAATGCCGTAGCATAAAACTCTTATCTAAAGTTCTAAAAGTACACTTACACCCATAAACTAGCTATTAACCCCTAAACTGAGGCTCTCCCGCATCGCAAACACTGAAATAACATTTTTAACCCCTAATCTGCTGAACCGGACATCGCTGCCACTATAATAAACACTAATAAGCACTCCCACCTCGCAAACATTAGTTAAATATTATTAACCCCTAATCTGCCGTCCCTAACATCGCCGACACCTACCTATATTTATTAACCCCTAATCTGCCGTCCCCAATGTCGCAGCCACTATACTAAAGTTATTAACCCCTAAATCTAAGTCTAACCCTAACCCTAACACCCCCTAACTTAAATATAATTTAAATAAATCTAAATAAATATTCCTATCATTAACTAAATAAATCCTATTTAAAACTAAATACTTACCTATAAAATAAACCCTAAGCTAGCTACAATATAACTAATAGTTACATTGTATCTATCTTAGGTTTTATTTTTATTTTACAGGCAATTTTGTATTTATTTTAACTAGGTAGAATAGTTATTAAATAAATATTAACTATGTATTACATACCTAGCTAAAATAAATACAAAGTTACCTGTAAAATAAAACCTAACCTAAGTTACAATTACACCTAGCACTACACTGTAATTAAATGAATTCCCTAAATTAAATACAATAAATACAATTAAATACAATTATCTAAAGTACAAAGACAAACGAACACAAAATTACAGAAAATAATAAACAAATTACAAGATTTTTAAACTAATTACACCTAATCTAATCCCCCTAACAAAATAAAAAAGCCCCCCAAAATAAAAAAGCCCTACCCTACACTAAATTACAAATAGCCCTTAAAAGGGCCTTTTGCGGGGCATTGCCCCAAAGTAATCAGCTCTTTTACCTGTAAAAAAATTACAATCCCCCCCAACATTTAAACCCATCACCCACAAAACCAACCCTACTCTAAAACCCACCCAATACCTCCTTAAAAAAACCTAACACTAACCCCTTGAAAATCACCTTACCGGGAGAAGTCTTCATCCAACCGAGCCAAAGTCCTCAACGAAGCCGGGAGAAGTCTACATCCAAGCCGGGTGAAGTGGTCCTCCAGACGGGCAGAAGTCTTCATCCAGACGGCATCTTCTATCTTTATCCATCCGGTGCGGAGCGGGTACATCTTCAAGACATCCGACGCAGAGCATCCTCTTCATCCGACGGTTATGACTAAATGAAGGTTCATTTAAATGACGTCATCAAAGATGGCGTCCCTTCAATTCCGATTGGCTGATAGAATTCTATCAGCCAATTGGAATTAAGGTAGAAAAAATCCTATTGACTGATGCAATCAGCCAATAGGATTGAGCTTGCATTCTATTGGCTGATTGGAACAGCCAATAGAATGCCAGCTCAATCCTGTTGGCTGATTGCATCAGCCAGTAGGATTGAACTTCAATCCGATTAGCTGATTGCATCAACCAATAGGATTTTTTCTACCTTAATTCCGATTGGCTGATAGAATTCTATCAGCCAATTGGAATTGAAGGGACGCCATCTTGGATGACGTCATTTAAAGGAACCTTCATTCAGTCTTAGCCGTCGGATGAAGAGGATGCTCCACGTCGGATGTCTTGAAGATGGACCTGCTCCACGCCGGATGGATGCAGATAGAAGATGCCGCTTGGATGAAAACTTCTGCTGGATGGAGGACCTCTCCTGCCCGTCTGGAGGACCACTTCGCCCGGCTTGGATGAAGACTTCTCCCGGCTTCGTTGAGAACTTTGGCCCGGTTGGATAAAGACTTATCCCAGTAAGGTGATCTTCAAGGGGTTAGTGTTAGGTTTTTTAAAGAGGGTATTGGGTGGGTTTTAGAGTAGGGTTGGTTGTGTCGGTGGTGGGTTTTAATGTTGGGGGGATTTGTAATTTTTTTTACAGGTAAAAGAGCTGATTACTTTGGGGCAATGACCCGCAAAAGGCCCTTTTTTCTGTAATTTAGTGGGTTTTTTTGTACTTTAGATAATTTTATTTAATTGTATTTCATTGTATTTAATAATTTAATTATAGTGTAGTGTTAGGTGTAATTGTAAATTAGGTTAGGTTTTATTTTACAGATAACTTTGTATTTATTTTAGCTAGGTAGTTATTAAAATAGTTAATAACTATTTAATAACTATTCTACCTAGTTAAAATAAATACAAACTTGCCTGTAAAATAAAAATAAACCCTTAGCTAGATACAATGTAACTATTAGTTATATTGTAGCTAGCTTAGGGTTTATTTTATAGGTATGTATTTAGTTTTAAATAGGAATTACTTAGTTAATGATAGGAATTTTTATTTAGATTTCTTTTAATTATATTTAAGTTAGGGGGTGTTAGGGTTAGACTTAGGTTTAGGGGTTAATAAATTTAGTATAGTGGCGGCGACGTTGGGGGTGGCAGATTAGGGGTTAATAATATTTAACTAATGTTTGCGAGGCAGGAGTGCGGCGGTTTAGGGGGTTAATATGTTTATTATAGTGGCGGCGACGTTGGGGGCGGCAGACTAGGGGTTAATAAGTGTAGGTAGGTGGCGGCGACATTGGGGGCGGCAGAGTAGGGGTTAATAAATATAATGTAGGGTTCGGTGATGTTGGGGGCAGCAGATTAGGGGTTCATAAGTATAATGTAGGTGGCGGCGGTGTCCGGAGTGGCAGATTAGGGGTTAATAATTATAATGTAGGTGTCAGCGATGTTGGTGGCGGCAGATTAGTGGTTAATAAGTGTAAGATTAGGGGTGTTTAGACTCGGGGTTCATGTTAGGGTGTTAGGTATAGACATAAAATGTATTTCCCCATAGGAATCAATGGGGCTGCGTTAAGGAGCTTTACGCTGCTTTTTTGCAGGTGTTAGACTTTTTTTTTGCCGGCTCTCCCCGTTGATTCCTATGGGGAAATCGTGCATGAGCACGTTACACCAGATCACCGCTAACGTAAGCAGCGCTGGTATTGGAGTGCGGTAATGAGCAAAATTTTGCTCAGCGCTCACTTCTTGTCTGGTTTGTAAAAACCTGTAATACCAGCACTGTCTGTAAGTGAGCGGTGAGCATAAACTGCTCGTTAGCACCGCACAGCCTCTAATGCAAAACCCGTAATCTAGGTGTTCATTTTTCTGCAAATAGTAATGCCAATTAAATAGCTATTTAATAGTAATTTTTGCATGCAGTATACCATTACTTTAAAGATCTAAAGGTGAAATGTAAAGACCTATAAAAACCTTATTTGAATCATCAGTAGTTCATTTACAAGTTGACTAGAGTCAATATTACATATGGATGTATTTTCAAAAATGCTTCTAGAATGATTTTTACAGGTTTTATTATCATTTCTGCTCTGCAAACTGCCTGCTGATGCTAATAATATGGTAGATCATGTGTCTGTACATCATACAATATTTCAGTTATGTCATTTGGTGTATTCTCAACATGGGGAGATATGGGCACAGGATCTACCACTTTTTTCTTTGTTTTTTTAGTCACATGAACAGTAAGAATGATCACAAAAAAATTAAAAGTAAATTATATAAACTGTATTAAACATTTTGGCTCTTTTAGAAATTTTATTTTAAAAGACATTCAAAGTTATTAATTTTTTATTATAAGAGAGAGAATGATTTCAAAGTGAAACATCTTATAAAAAAAAGATCTGAATAACGTCATGTATTTAACACATGAGTGGCTGTACTATTTATATGTCGCAGTGAAGGACTTTAAAAAGATGTTGAAGGATGCTCTTCAATTAAACTGTCAAAGAGGTGTATTCTTGAAACACGCTGCATTCCTGTTTAGTCTTGCGGCTTGCCAGATTATTTTTAAATTTTTAAACTTGGTAAGTATTCTTATTTTAGATTGTGTTGGGGAACAAATATTATATATACAATATTATATATAGTGTTTATATTTGCTTGCCCACTGACAATGATAACTTTTTCTCTTTTATAGATATTTATAGTATTTTTAAACACAAATAAATACATTATCGGAGACTTTGTAGGACTGTTTTTGTTATCTATTTTTTTTATCTATTGATGCTCATAGTGTTGGGTTGCAGTATAAAAAATCTGATAGGCTGTCATGGTGTCAATTAAAAAACATTTTGTTTGAAATGTTTGAGAAAACTCTTTTAAACCACTTAACATTTATTCAAGACTCCTTTCTGGTCTCCTTTTTTTTAACATTCAACAGCTAGACACAATATAACAGAAGAAAATAAAGATTAGTGAAGTCTTTTCTAAATTGCATTTAACAGAATATGAGTGTTGCATTTATTGCATGTATTATGTATTAATTAATGACTGGTAGGGGCAGTTTCATTGAAAGATGTTTATACACTTCACTAAGCAGAAAAATACTATTTGTAAAATATAATATGACTAGTCCTAAAGCCCGTGTACACGGGCCAATTTTTTAGGTACCGCGGTTCCATCCTTGCTCCCTCTCTCGCCCCCCTCTCTTTTGCGCTCTCTCTCCCCCCTCTCTTTTGAGTTCTCTCTCTCCCCCTTATTTTGCACTCTCCCCCCTCTTTTGCTCTCTCTCTCCCCTTTTTTGCTCTCTCTCTCCCCTCTTGTGCTCTCTCTCCCCCCTATTTTGCTTTCTCTCCCACCTCTTTTGCTCTCTCTCCCCTCTTTTGCTCGCTCTCTCTCTTCCCCCCCTCATCTGCTCTCTCCCCCCCCCCCTTGCTCTATCTCGCCCTCTTTTGCTCTCTCTCTCCCCTATTTTGCTCTCTCTCCCCTCTTTTGCTCTCTCCCCCCTCTTTTACTCTCTCTCTCCCCCCTCTTTTGTGCTCTTTCTCTCTCCCCCCTCTCTTTTGCTCTCTCTCCCCCCCTCTTTAGCGCTCTCTCTCTCTCCCCCCTCTCTTTTGCTCTCTCTCCCCCTCTCCTTTCCTCTCTCTCCCCCTCTCTTTTGCTCTCTCTTCCCCTCTCTTTTGCTCTCTCTCTCCCCCTCTCTTTTGCTCTCTCTTCCCCTCTTTTGCACTCTCTCTTACCCTCTTTTGCGCTCTCGCCCCCTCTCTTTTGCACTCTCTCTCCCCCTCTTTTGTGCACTCTCTCTCCCCCCTCTCTTTTAAACTCTCTCCCCCCCTCTCTTTTGAGCTCTCTCTCCCCCCTCTCTTTTGAGCTCTCTCTCCCCACCTCTCTTTTGAGCTCTCTCTCCCCCCACTCTTTTGCGCTCTCTCCCCCCTCTTTTTTGCACTCTCTCCCCCTCTTTTTTGCGCTCTCTCCCCCTCTCTTTTGTGCTTTCTCCCCCTGGCGCTCTCTCCCCCTCTTTTTTGCACTCTCTCCCCCTCTTTTTTGCTCTCTCCCCCTCTCTTTTGCGCTCTCTCTCTCCCTCTTTTGCACTCTGTCTCCCCCTTCTCTTTTGCGCTCTCTCCCCCCTCTTTTGCGCTCTCTTTTAAACTCTCCCCCTTCTCTTTTGCGCTCTCTCTCTCCCTCTTTTGCACTCTGTCTCCCCCTTCTCTTTTGCGCTCTCTCCCCCCTCTTTTGCGCTCTCTTTTAAACTCTCCCCCTTCTCTTTTGCGCTCTCTCTCCCCCCTCTCTTTTGAGCTCTCTCTCTCTCCCTCTTTTGTGCGCTCTCTCTCCCCCTCTCTCGCGCTCTCTCCCCCTCTCTTGCACTCTCTCCCCCTCTCTTTTGCGCTCTCTCTCTCTCCCTCTTTTGTGCTCTCTCTCCCACCTCTCTTTTAAGCTCTCTCTCCCCCCTCTCTTTTGAGCTCTCTCTCCCCCCTCTCTCTCTCCCTCTTTCTGTCCCATTCTCTTGCGCTCTCTCACCCTCTTTTGCTCTTCCCCCCTCTCTCTGGGCTTTCTTTCTTTACTTCCTTCCTCTGTTTTTGTTGTCTCCCGCTAGTCACGCCCCTCCCGCTCGCTCCTGTGAGGCCACGCCCCCTCACAACACCCGCCGGTCACACCCCCTCGTCACGTCCGTCACGCCCGTCGGCCACGCCCCCATTATGGCTTCTGCCCGTATGGAGGTCCTCTTCTGCCCGGATAGGATGAAGACTTCGGACCGTCTGGAGGACCACTTGTGCCCGGTTGGGTGAAGACGTCTCAAGGTAGGGTGATCTTCAAGGGGGTAGTGTTAGGTTTTATTAAGGGGGGATTGGGTGGGTTTTAGAGTAGGGTCGGGTGTGTGGGTGGTGGGTTTTAATGTTGGGGGGTATTTTTTTTTTCTTTACAGGTAAAAGAGCTGATTACTTTTGGGCATTGCCCCGCAAAAAGCACTTTTATGGGCTATTCAAATTTAGTATAGGGTAGGGATTTTTTTATTATTTTGGGGGACTTTTTTATTTTATTAGGGGGATTAGATTAGGTGTAACTAGTTTAAAAAAAATTGTAATTATTTTATTATTTTCTGTAATTTAGTGTTTTTTTTTCTCGTAATTTAGTGTATTTAATTTAATTGTATTTAATTGTAGTTAGTTTAGGTAATTAATTTAATTATAATGTAGTGTTAGGTGTAATTGTAACTTAGGCTAGGGTTTATTTTACAGGTAAATTTGTACTTATTTTAGCTAGGTAGTTATTAAATAGTTAATAACTATTTAATAACTATTCTACCTAGTTAAAATAAATACAAAGTTGCCTGTAAAATAAAAATAAACCCTAAGCTAGATACAATGTAACTATTAGTTATATTGTAGCTAGCTTAGGGTTTATTTTATAGGTAAGTATTTAGTTTTAAATAGGATTAATTTATTTTAGATTATTTAAAATTATATTTAAATTAGGGGGGTGTTAGGGTTAGTGTTAGACTTAGGCTTAGGGGTTATTAACTTTATTATAGCTGCAGCGACGTTGGGGGCGGCAGAATAGGGGTTAATAAATAAAATGTAGGGTTCGGCGATGTTAGAGACAGCAGATTAGGGGTTAATAGGTATAATGTAGGTGTTGGTTATGTTAGGGGCAGCAGATTAGGGGTTCATAGGTATAATGTAGGTGGCAATGGTGTCCGGAGAGGCAGATTAGAGTTAATAATATAATGCAGGTGGCGACGATGTCGGGGGTGGCAGATTCGGGGTTAATAAGTGTAAGATTAGGGTTGTTTAGACTCTGGGTTCATTTTAGGGTGTTAGGTGTAGACATAAAATGTGTTTCCCCATAGGAAACAATGGGGCTGCGTTAGGAGCTGAACGCTGCTTTTTTGCAGGTGTTTTAAGCCGGCTCAGCCCCATTGTTTCCTATGGGGAAATCGTGCACGAGCACGTTTAGCCAGCTAAACGCTACTGTAAGCAGCGCTGGTATTGAGGTGAGATGGTGAGCTAAATTTTGCTCAAGGCTCACTTTTCTGAGGCTAATGCCGGGTTTGTAAAAACCCGTAATACCAGCGTTGTCTTAAGTGAGCAGTGAGAAAAAAAGGAGCGTTAGCACTGCACAGCCTTACCGACAAAAACTCGTAACCTAGCAGATATTTTTCTAAGATAATAAAAATACATTTTGCCTTTCAATAACACTTAAACATTATACAAATTAGTGTGATTATTAAAATACTTAAATCTGTAAAATAATATCACTATCTCATATCAATATAACACAATATAACAACCTTACAATTCAAATTTAAAGGGACAGTCTAGGCCAAAATAAACTTTCATGATTCAGATACAGCATGTAATTTTAAACAATTTTCCAATTTACTTTTATCACCAATGTTGCTTTGTTCTCTTGGTATTCTTAGTTGAAAGTTTAACCTAGGAGGTTCATATGCTAATTTCTTAGACCTTGAAGCCCACCTCTTTCAGATTGCATTTTGACAGTTTTTCACCACTAGAGGGTGTTAGTTCACATATTTCATATAGATAACACTGTGCTCGTGCACGTGAAGTAATCTGGGAGCACATTCAAAGTTATTCATTTTTTATTATAAGAGAGAGAATGATTTCAAAGTGAAACATCTTATAAAAAAGATCTGAATAACGTCATGTATTTAACACATGAGTGGCTGTACTATTTATATTTCCCAGTGAAGGACTTTAAAAGATGTTGAAGGATGCTCTTCAATTAAACTTTCAAAGAGGTGTATTCTTGAAACACGTTGCATTCCTGTTTAGTCTTGCGGCTTGCCAGATTATTTTTAAGTTTTTAAACTTGGTAAGTATTCTTATTTTAGATTGTGTTGGGGAACAAATATTATATAGACAATATTATATATATATACTGTTTATATTTGCTTGCCCACTGACAATGATAACTTTTTCTCTTTTATAGATATTTATAGTATTTTTAAACACAAAAAAATACATTATCGGAGACTTTGTAGGACTGTTTTTTTTATCTATTTTTTTTATCTATTGATGCTCATAGTGTTGGGTTGCAGTATAAAAAAACTGATAGGCTGTCATGGTGTCAATTAAAAAACATTTTGTTTGAAATGTTTGAGAAAACTCTTTTAAACCACTTAACATTTATTCAAGACTCCTTTCTGGTCTCCTTTTTTTAACATTCAACAGCTAGGCACAATATAACAGAAGAAAATAAGGATTAGTGAAGTATTTTCTAAATTGCATTTAACAGAATATGAGTGTTGAATTTCTTGCATGTATTATGTATTAATTAATGACAGGTAGGGGCAGCTTCATTGAAAGATGTTTATACACTTCACTAAGCAGAAAAATACTATTTGTAAAATATAATATGATTGCTATGTAATTGTATATGATTGTCAAATATTCTTTCTTTTTTAGGCTGGAGGCTGCAGAATTTGGATCTACAAACAATTAATTTCAAAATGTAAATGCTTTGGTAAAATGTAACCACCCTCCGACGCGGAGCATCCTCTTCATTCGACGGCGACTGGAACAATGATGGGTCCTTTAAATGACGTCATCCTAGATGGCGTCTCTTCAATTCCAATTGGCTGATAGAATTCTATCAGCCAATCGCAATTAAGGTAGAAAAAATCCTATTGGCTGATCCAATCAGCCAATAGGATTGAAGTTAAATCCTATTGGCTGATTAGAACAGCCAATAGGATTGAGCTCACATACTATTGGCTGATTGGAACAGCCAATAGAATGCAAGCTCAATCCTTTTGGCTGATTGGATCAGCCAATAGGATTGAGCTTGCATTCTATTGGCTGTTCCAATCAGCCAATAGTATGTGAGCTCAATCCTATTGGCTGTTCTAATCAGCCAATAGGATTGAACTTCAATCCTATTGGCTGATTGGATCAGCCAATAGGATTTTTTCTACCTTAATTCCTATTGCCTGATAGAATTCTATCAGCTAATCGGAATTGAAGGGACACCATCTTGGATGACGTCATTTAAAGGACCTGTCATTGTTCCAGTCGCCATCAGAAGAAGAGGATGCTCCACGTCGGATGTCTTCAAGATGGACCCGCTCCGCTCCGGATGGATGAAGATAGAAGATGCGGCCTGGATGAAGACTTCTGCCCGTCTGGAGGTCCTCTTCTGCCCGGATAGGATGAAGACTTTGGACCGTCTGGAGGACCACTTGTGCCCGGTTGGGTGAAGACGTCTCAAGGTAGGGTGATCTTCAAGGGGGTAGTGTTAGGTTTTATTAAGGGGGGATTGGGTGGGTTTTAGAGTAGGGTTGGGTGTGTGGGTGGTGGGTTTTAATGTTGGGGGGTATTTTTTTTTTCTTTACAGGTAAAAGAGCTGATTACTTTTGGGCATTGCCCCGCAAAAAGCCCTTTTAAGGGCTATTCGTAATTTAGTATAGGGTAGGGATTTTTTTTATTATTTTGGGGGACTTTTTTATTTTATTAGGGGATTAGATTAGGTGTAATTAGTTTTAAAAAATTGTAATTATTTTATTATTTTCTGTAATTTAGTGGTTTTTTTTCGTAATTTAGTGTATTTAATTTAATTGTATTTAATTGTAGTTAGTTTAGGTAATTAATTTAATTATAGTGTAGTGTTAGGTGTAATTGTAACTTAGGTTAGGGTTTATTTTCCAGGTAAATTTGTACTTATTTTAGCTAGGTAGTTATTAAATAGTTAATAACAATTGAATAACTATTCTACCTAGTTAAAATAAATTCAAAGTTGCCTGTAAAATAAAAATAAACCCTAAGCTAGATACAATGTAACTATTAGTTATATTGTAGCTAGCTTAGGGTTTATTTTATAGGTAAGTATTTAGTTTTAAATAGGATTAATTTATTTTAGATTATTTAAAATTATATTTAAATTAGGGGGGTGTTAGGGATAGTGTTAAACTTAGGTTTAGGGGTTATTAACTTTATTATAGTTGCAGCGAAGTTGGGGGTGGCAGATTAGGGGTTAATAAATAAAATGTAGGGTTTGGCGATGTTAGGGACAGCAGATTAGGGGTTAATAGGTATAAAATGTACAGAAGTTAAGAGTGCGCTCAGGAGAGCTTTACCATAATATTAGTAAAAGTGTATTGTGAAGTACATAAATAAAATCTCTTTGGAAAAACTATTGCGAATAAATATTTTTAAATTTATTTTCCACTAAAAATAAAACATATAAACACATATATATATTAAAGGTGCACCTTTTAAAATCACACAATATAATAACAAAATTTAATTAAAATGTATAAGATTCAGCGTGTTACTTTATATTTGCGTATTGCTTTTTGTATCCAAACTTTGCAACAATCTTTGCAACAATCTTGAACTGGATAGGCAAGTCTTTGCAATTTATCAAATAATTTCCAGATGTTAAATGTCTCATATAATGATTTGGCAATGAGGGTAAAGCAATGCCCTTGTAGATAGTTTTACTCACCGGAATCCGAAAGTTATAGCATACACTTTTTCTCTTTCTCTGACCCAATGTCTTTCTTTACACTTTCTTTCTTACGATGGGTAGTCGGCGTTCTGTTAGCCGTTAGCTGTCAGGCCGGATTCTGACGCGTCTGTTTACACGTGCTAGGCTCATCCGCCAATCACTGGGTCAGATTACCGGTGAGTTGTATATTCAAAAGAAGCGGCAAGATGTTCCGTGCAAAGTGTCAGTAATTGCTCCAAAACCACCAATGCAGATTATTGTGACACCTTTGCTTCCTGGGATCCTGCCAATAATCCAAACTTGTACCCACTTTGTTTCCTTCGATATAGTCAGTATTTTCCAGCAGCAGCTGCACAGGAAGTAAATGGGAGGGGAACACAACAGAACACTGGAGCGCCACTCTAGACAGGAAACCGGTTTCAGACTTCAGACCGTCTGGAGGACCACTTGTGCCCGGTTGGGTGAAGACGTCTCAAGGTAGGGTGATCTTCAAGGGGGTAGTGTTAGGTTTTATTAAGGGGGGATTGGGTGGGTTTTAGAGTAGGGTTGGGTGTGTGGGTGGTGGGTTTTAATGTTGGGGGGTATTTTATTTTTCTTTACAGGTAAAAGAGCTGATTACTTTTGGGCAATGCCCCGCAAAAAGCCCTTTTAAGGGCTATTCGTAATTTAGTATAGGGTAGGGATTTTTTTATTATTTTGGGGGACTTTTTTATTTTATTAGGGGGATTAGATTAGGTGTAATTAGTTTAAAAAAATTGTAAATATTTTATTATTTTCTGTAATTTAGTGTTTTTTTCGTAATTTAGTGTATTTAATTTAATTGTATTTAATTGTAGTTAGTTTAGGTAATTAATTTAATTATAGTGTAGTGTTAGGTGTAATTGTAACTTAGGTTGGGGTTTATTTTACAGGTAAATTTGTACTTATTTTAGCTAGTTAGTTATTAAATAGTTAATAACTATTTAATAACTATTCTACCTAGTTAAAATAAATACAAAGTTGCCTGTAAAATAAAAATAAACCCTAAGCTAGATACAATGTAACTATTAGTTATATTGTAGCTAGCTTAGGGTTTATTTTATAGGTATTTAGTTTTAAATTGGATTAATTTATTTTAGATTATTTAAATTTATTTTTAAATTAGGGGGGTGTTAGGGTTAGTGTTAGACTTAGGTTTAGGGGTTATTAACTTTATTATAGTTGCAGCGACATTGGGGGCGGCAAATTAGGGGTTAATAAATCAAATGTAGGGTTTGGCAATGTTAGGGACAGCAGATTAGGGGTTAATAGGTATAATGTAGGTGTCGGTTATGTTAGGGGCAGCAGATTAGGGGTTCATAGGTATAATGTTGGTGGCAGTGGTGTCCGGAGAGGCAGATTAGAGTTAATAATATAATGCAGGTGGCGACGATGTCGGGGGTGGCAAATTAGGGGTTAATAAGTGTAAGATTAGGGGTGTTTAGACTCTGGGTTCATGTTAGGGTGTTAGGTGTAGACATAAAATGTTTTTCCCCATAGGAAACAATGGGGCTGCGTTAGGAGCTGAACGCTGCTTTTTTGCAGGTGTTTTAAGCTGGCTCAGCCCCATTGTTTCCTATGGGGAAATCGTGCACAAGCACGTTTAGCCAGCTAAACGCTACTGTAAGCAGCGCTGGTATTGAGGTGAGATGGTGAGCTAAATTTTGCTCAACGCTCACTTTTCTGAGGCTAATGCCGGGTTTGTAAAAACCCGTAATACCAGCGTTGTCTTAAGTGAGCAGTGAGAAAAAAAGGAGCGTTAGCACTGCACAGCCTTACCGACAAAAACTCGTAACCTAGCAGATATTTTTCTAAGATAATAAAAATACATTTTGCCTTTCAATAACACTTAAACATTATACAAATAAGTGTGATTATTAAAATACTTAAATCTGTAAAATAATATCACTATCTCATATCAATATTACACAATATAACAACCTTACAATTCAAATTTAAAGGGACAGTCTAGGCCAAAGTTTTGATAAGATGTTTTCTGCAGGGGATATAGCTGCACAAATGAAGGTACAAGCACTGGTGATCTGAGTTGTCATTCTGGTGCTAGTGAGGGACATGGAAAATTAAGTAATCCTGGAGTAGAAGGAGATTGTTCTTGGAGGTTGTGGGAAATGTCTACGTACTGATGGTTAGGATGGTGGCTGGCCTAGAGATGATTGGACATGGGTGTTTGGTTAATACTTTATTCTTTGACATTGTTTGAGGGCCTGGAAGAAGACTCTCTTCTGACTGCACTCTTCTTCCATTGAATGGTGCTCTTCTAGGGCCTTTTTCCCTGCTTCTCATATGACTCTCTTAATGCTACAAACATAAAAAACTCACTCACATTCTTTCCATATTACCAGTTTCCTAACACAGACTGTTCTAGGTGGTAGGTCATATGGCGAGGTTCTCTGGCTGCTGCTCCACCTTAACGTAGGATGTAACCAGAGCCTCTTTTTACTTTTATGAATACCTCTCCCCCTGACCTTACCTTTATTGGAACATAACCAGAAAAATCCTATCCCCAAACCTGTGAGCTGTAATCAATCTGCTCCCTCCCTGCTATGACCCTGTATAAGCTTAGCTATCCCTCTACCACCCACTTCAGACCCTAATCTACTGTCTCCCCATGCCTAGATTTGTGTTTGTTAAGATGGAAGATTACCTCCATAATTTCTTCTGGCCTTCTTCCAATGGATACAAGTTTATCTACTAACTAAGTTCCCACTCATCTAACTCATAACTTTGCTCTTCTTTCCATTCTCCTTTCCTTTCTACTGCTTGCTTAATTGGTTTGGGGGGGTTAAATATTTGGGCAAAGAGAGAATGGTTTAGATATGTAGGGAAAGATGAAGGGAATAAGGGTAAGAGTTAAATGTGTTGTGTAGAAATGGTTATGAGGACAAATGGGAGTTAGTGATATATTTGTGTGAATATGTCTGTATGCACTGTTAATAAATATATAAACCTAAAAAATATTTGCAAGAATCAAAAGTCGTAATCTAACCACTAAACACTGAGAAAAAGTGCAACTCACTTCTATGTGTCACTAATTAAAAATGATAAACATTAGAATGCCCTGAAGTGGAAAACTACACATTCCAAAAACAACAACAAATAAAACACTGAAAGTTTCTAGCTGTTGTATACACCAAGGGCCCCATTACATATGCGGTGTTGCCTGCAAAAGCTATTCAAATCCTATTGGCTGTTCAAATCAGCCAATAGGATGAGAGCTACTGAAATTTTATTGGCTTATTGGCTTACTGTTAGGGGGGACTTTGTGTATTTTGATGTAAAAGAGCTGAATATCTTGGGGCAATGCCCTGCAAAAAGCCCTTTTAAGGGCTACTGGTAGTTTATTCTTAGAGTAGGGGGTGTTTTTATTTTGGGGGGGCTTTTTATTTTCATAGGGATTAGGTATAATTTTTTTTAAATTTGGTAATTTTGTTTTTAATTTTATGTAATCTTACGGCGGGATTACGAGTTTTGCGTTAGGAGCTGTGCGGTGCTAACAAGCAGTTTTTTACTCACCGCTCACTTACCTGCAGCACCGGTATTACAGATTTTTACAAACCCGGCATTAAAAGGCAAGAAGTGAGCGTAGAGCAAAATTTTGCTCCATACCGCACTCCAATACCAGCGCTGCTTAAGTCAGCTGTGAGCTGGTCGTACGTGCTCATGCACGATTTCCCCATAGACATCAATGGGGAGAGCCACCTGAGAAAAAGTCTAACACCTGCCAAAAAGATTATTAAACCCTAATCTGCCACTCCGGACACAGCCGCCACCTACATTATATTTATTAACCCCTAATCTGCTGCCCACAACATCGCAGACACGTACATAATGTTATTAACCCCTAATCTGCTGCCCCCAACATCGCCGCCACCTTCATTATATTTATTAACCCCTAATCTGCCGCCCCCAATGTCGCCGCAACCTACCTACACTTATTAACCCCTAATCTGCCGCCCCCAACGTTGCTGCAACCTAGCTACACTTATTAACCCCTAATCTGCCGCCCCAACGTCACCGCCACTATGTTAAATGTATTAGCTCCTAAATCTAATTCTAACCATAACACCCCCTAACTTAAATATAATTTAAATAAATCTAAAGAAAATTACTATAATTAACTAAATTATTCCTATTTAAAACAAAATACTTACCTATAAAATAAACCCTAAGATAGCTACAATATAACTAATAGTTACATTGTAGCTAGCTTAGGGTTTATTTTTATTTTACAGACAAGTTTGTATTTATTTTAGCTAGGTAGAATAGTTATTAAATAGTTATTAACTATTTAATAACTACCTAGCTAAAATAAAGACAAATTGACCTGTAAAATAAAACCTAAACTAAGTTACAATAACACCTAACACTACACTACAATTAAATAAATTACCTACATTAAATACAATTAAATAAATTAAATTAAATTAGCTAAACCACAAAAAAACCTCACTAAATTACAGAAAATAAAAAACAAATTACAGAAACTGATTACACCTAATCTAATAGCCCTATCAAAATAAAAAAGCCCCCCCCGAAAATAAAAAAAACCTAGCCTAAACTAAACTATCAATAGCCCTTAAAAGGGCCTTTTTGCAGGGCATTGCCCAAAAGAAATCAGTTCTTTTACCTGTAAAAAAAATACAAACAACCCCCCAACAGTAAAACCTAACTATAAAAACCTAAGCTCCAGACGGGCAGAAGTGGTACTCCAGACAGACAGAAGTCTTCATCTAGACGGCATCTTCTATCTTCATCCTTCCGACAAGGAGCGGCTCCATCTTCAAGACATCCGGCGCGGAGCATCCTCTTCAAACGACGGCTTCTTCGGAATGAATATCACTTTTAGTGGCGTAATCCAAGATGGCGTCTCTTAGATTCCGATTGGCTGGTCGAATTCTATCAGCCAATCGGAACTAAGGTAAAAAAAATAATCAGCCAATAGGATTGAACTGGCATTCTTTTGGCTGTTCCAATCAGCCAATAGTATGCAAGCTCAATCCTATTTGCTGATTGGATCAGCCAATAGAATTGAAGTTCAATCCTATTGGCTGATTGCATCAGCCAATAGGATTTTTTCAACCTTAATTCTGATTGGCTGATAGAATTCTATCAGCCAATCTGAATCTAAGGGACGCCATCTTGGATGACCTCACTTAAATTGATATTCATTCCGAAGAAGCCATCGTTTGAAGAGGATGCTCCGCGCCGGATGTCTTGAAGATGGAGCCGCTCCTTGTCAGAAGGATGAAGATAGAAGATGCCGTCTAGATGAAGACTTCTGTCCATCTGGAGGACCACTTCTGCCGTCTGGAGGACCACTTCTGCCAGCTTCCTTGAGGATAACTTGCCGCTTGAATGAAGACTTCTCTCGGTAAGTGAATCTTCGGGGGTTAGTGTTAGGATTTTTTTAAGTGTGTATTGGGTGGGTTTATTTTTTAGGTTAGGGCTTTGGGCCTGCAATAGAGCTAAATGCCATTTTAAGGGCAATGCCCATCCAAATGCCCTTTTCAGGGCAATGGGGAGCTTAGGTTTTTTAGTTAGTTAGTTTTTTAGTTAGGCTTTTATTTGGGGGGTTGGTTGTGTAGGTGGTAGGTTATACTGTTTGGGGGGTTGTTTGTATTTTTTTTTTTTTTACAGGTAAAAGAGCTGATTATTTTGGGGCAATGTCCCACAAAAGGCCCTTTTAAGAGCTATTGATAGCTTAGTTTAGGACTAGGGTTTTTTTTTTTATTTTGGGGGGGCTTTTTTTATTTTGATAGGGCTATTAGATTAGGTGTAATTAGTTTAAAGATCTGTAATTTGTTTTTATTTTCTGTAATTTAGTGTTGTTTTTCATTTTTGTGATTTAGCTAATTTAATTTAATGTATTTCATTGTATTTAATGTAGATAATTTATTTAATTGTAGTGTAGTGTTAGGTGTTATTGTAACTTAGGTTAGTTTTTATTTTACAGGTCAATTTGTCTTTATTTTAGCTAGGTAGTTATTAAATAGTTAATAACTATTTAATAACTATTCTACCTAGTTAAAATAAATGCAAACTGGCCTGTAAAATAAAAATAAACCCTAAGCTAGCTACAATGTAACTATTAGATAGTTATATTGTAGCTAGCTTAGGGTTTATTTTATAGGTAAGTATTTAGTTTTAAATAAGAATAATTTAGTTAATTATAATAATTTTCTTTAGATTTATTTAAATTATATTTAAGTTAGGGTGTGTCAGGGTTATGGTTAGACTTAGATTTAGGGGTTAATGCATTTAATATAGTGGTGGTGACGTTGAGGACGGCAGATTAGGGGTTAATAAGTATAATGTAGGTGGCGGTGATGTTAGGGGTGGCAGATTAGGGATTAATAATATTTAACTAGTGTTTGCGAGGTGGGAGTGCGGCGGTTTAGGGGTTAATATGTTTATTCTAGTGGCGGCGATGTCCGGAGCGGCAGATTAGGGGTTACAAATTTTGTTATAGTGTTTGCGATGCGAGAGGGCCTCTTTTTAGGGGTTAATAGTTAGTTTATGCATGTTAGTGTACTTTTGAGCACTTTAGTTATGAGTTTTATGCTACAACGTTGACTTTAGAATGCGTTACCAATCTTGGAGGTGGAGGGTGTACCACGCACTTTTTGGCCTCCCAGGACAGACTCGTAATACCAGCACTATGGAAGTTCCATAGAAAAAAGGGTTTACAAAGTTTACGTAAGTCGGTTTGAGGTAATGCCAAAGAAGTGTGCGGTGCCCCTAAACCTGCAAGACTCGTAATAGCAGCGGTAGTGAAAAAGTTAGGACCTGTTAACGGTGCTTTTTCAGTTTAACGCAAAACTCGTAATCTAGCCGTTAGATTGTTTTATTTTCTGTAATTTTAGCTTAAAGGGATAGTCTACACCAGAATTTTAATTTTGACTAGACTGTACCTTTAATTTATACTTAGTGTATTTTTAGTTTTAAAGTAGTGTTAGTTTTTTTTATTTTAATAGTAACTTTAGTATTTTATAATTTAGGTAATTTGGGTACATTTAGGGGGTGTTAGGTTAGGGGGTGATAGGTTAGGAGGCTTAGTAATTTGTTTATTTGCGTTGTGGGCTTTGGTGGTTTAGGGGTTAATACTTTGATAGGTTTATTGTGTTGTGGGTTAATGACAGATTAGGGGTTAATAGTTTTAATAGGTAGTTTGTGATGTTGGGGTTCGCGGATTGAGGGGTTAATAATTGCGTTATTACTTGCGGTGTGGGTTTGATGGCGGATATAGGGGTTAATAGTTTAATCAGACATATTGTGTTGTGGGGGGTTGTCAGTTTAGGAGTCAATACATTTATTATTAGTTGTGAGAGGGGGGGTTGGGGATGTAGAAGTTTTACGTGTCGGCTTATTTTCAGGAGGCGTGTTAGACTTTTAAAAGATATTAGAATTTTGTTTTACTTTTCTTAGGCACTGGCAGGACCGTCTTTAACACAGGGCAAAAGGGGCAGCTGCCCTGGGCCCAGTCTCTGTTGAGGGGCCCAAGAGTCCTAAAAAAAAAAATATATATATATTTTTTTTTTTTTTTTTTTTTTATTGTTCATACCAGACTGCTGATGTGACATGGGGAACATACAAATTCAATCCTAATACTGTCACAGTCAAAAGTACTCTGCTTATATTTTTTAAAAAACTGTGCCAGACCGTGCCGGTGTCATGTGACATGCCAAGCTAGTGCCATGTGCTGTTTTAGATGTGCACTGTGCAGCACAGAATGCTAAGCCCTAACTCGGCATCCAGCCATTTCCCACTACATCAGAAAAGGTCCTATTGGGGTTACCACTGTTACCAGGTAACTGCTCTGGTGGTGGGGATTGTTTCTGGGTAGGGCTGACTGTAGGCGCATGCAGCAGAAAGCTGGAGCGGCAGGCACATGAGGATTTGAGCATCTGTGCAGCTGCATACACTGCTCTCTTCAGTCTTGAGGCTGTGTGACTCATCTCACACTGTATCCATGCAGCCTTGGACAGACAGCATCCAGTCTACTGGTCCCCTTAGCCCTGCTCTTTCTGCTGTGGCCCTAAGATCAACTAGCTGAGTTTGTTAGGAGAATAGTGCTTTGTAGAAAGGTGTCAGTGGGAAGAATAAGTGAGTGCACACACGCCCCTCCCCATGCAGCATTGTCTAGTTCAGGGTGAGAGGGAACTTGTTCCTAGCAAAGAAGCGACATGTACTGGTGTGGCTGATGTATAGCGTCATGCTGATACTTCACACATTAATGTAAGGTTTATTTTTATAGTTTTTATTTTCTCTCTGTCTCAGATTTTACAGCTTCCCATAGTAGTTCTGCTGTTCCAGTCAGTAAACTTATATTTGTCTGCACCTCCATGCTTCCTCCTTTACCTTGATTTCCTCCTGTTGGCTGCCCTAAATCTCTTTAACCAGCTAACCTCACACCAGAATCACATTCAAAAGAATATTAAATTAATCCACAGTGGAGGAATTTATATATTTATTTACTTATTAGTACTGCTTAGGTCCACTTTCACATATTGCATTTTTTTTTTTTAAATGATTAGCCCAGCAGTGGATGATCCACTGCTGGGCTAATAATAATAAAAAAAATGATTTAGTTGTTTTTTTGGGATGTTGGGGTGGAGATCAAAATTGCATGGGGTGGGGGGCCCCAAGAACATTTTTGCCCAGGGTCCAATCAATATTAAAGACGGCCCTGGGCACTGGCAGTTTCTAAAGTGCCGTAAGTCACTAGCGACTCCAGAAATTTGTATTTACGGTCATTTCTGGACATCGCTAGTTTATCCGACTTACTGCACTTTATGAACTGCCGACAGGTTTATTGGATACCCTGATGTGCGAGGTGAAATTACAGGCGCCGCTGGTTGCAAGCGCTTGCGCTGAAGCTTGCGCCGTATATGTAATCTCGCCCCAAGGAGGAACAGCAAAAACGGAAATTACATGTTGAAAACCTTGCTATAGTTGTACATGTGATAATGCTGTGCAAATTAAACCAATACAAAATGTTGTTAATTATTTCTTTTGTACAGGGAGAACTGAATTAGTTGAATTAACAATATTATCCTTGATAGTGACTATTTTATTTTAATTTTATTTTAATGCTAACAAAAATAAATCCTCATACAGTTTTACATTTTTATTAATAAATTATTGAAAATGTATGATTCCCTGTACCTTTTAAGCAATAAATAAATTAATCTTTAAAAAAAAAAAAAAAATCCAATACAGAAGAATTTTAGAAAAAAAAAGTCTCACAAATACAGCTGTATAATTTTACATATATATATATATATATATATATATATATATATATATATATATATATATATATATATATATATATATATATATATATTGCTTCTAAGGCAGCAGCATGAATGAGTCAGGAAGTTTCATTCCCAGACAAGTTTAATTGCAAGAACCAGAGGATAAAAATGATTAGTTCTGAAAAATAAAATTATAGGCAAAGCAAACCATCCATCTGGAAACTTGAAATATCTTAATTAGATTTAGAATAAGATACAAGATCATCTTCGCTGACTCAATGGAAATAGACAGTTTTAATATTTGTTGGGCCTTTTTCTTGGTTATAATTTGGCATGCATTAAGTATTAATGCACAGCTTATATACAGTATCCAAACTTGTAGCTAATTAAATCCATCGAATTCCATATGGCCATTTAATTCAAAATACGAAATGAATCATATTTTTAATAATCTTAACATTATCTATGTATGTTAACTGTGTATCTCTAGACTTTTCTGTACTTAATTAAATACTCTTATTGATGGAATGTGAAATATTTTATTCATATTTAAAAGGCCCATTAAACACATATGAATTGCATATTCAACACATACATAATAAAAACACAATGCAAAGGGGTGTTGCTAGGAAGCGGCAATGATCGCTCACAAATTATGAAGCTCCCAGATTAGCCCTGATAATCTGCCGACTTTCCTGGATAATATACCTCACTATATCCCGCACAAGTGAGATTGAGCTTTCCTATACATTGAGGGATAGAGTAATACCAAGACTTATTCTCCCTGGGATCTGATATAGCCCATTGTGCACCAAGGTGGAGGCCTTCACCCATGCTCTCAACACCCCCCCCCCGGCCTCCCGGGTTAAAGCAGCTATTGATCTGTTGTTATTATGACCTTACTAACATTACAGCCTACAGTGCTATTTCACTTTTATGAAAGCCACCACAGCTGAAAACCTCAGACTAAGCTAGCTACATATAACACGCAACAACAATGAACCATGAACAATTTCATGAGGTGTTACAGGCCCTTATACAAAACTTTGAGAGGCAAATGGAGGAGAAATTCGACAACCGCTCAGCCCTCCTACAGCCAATATATAATAAGCAAGCCACCTTCCAACAACCACCATCGGTTGAGGACTTATCTGAGGACTTGAAGTCAAACCTAGTGTTACCCACCATGCTCCAAGCAGAGTCAGTGAACCGATCGCTAAGTGTGGAAAATGTCGGAGCAGGATCTGCCTCGGTTACTGGCTCTGGATAACTTTTAGTGGTCCTGACCTGACTCCTTCAAAGGCAAAAGAAGCAAGATTACAAAACCCTGTGGCTCCCGGGAGAGTGCGGCTGATTTCCCAGAGCTTAATGGGACTCACCCACCACTTAGAGCAATCTCCCATACAATGGATTGAATGAGACAAAGCAACCAGAGCAAGAGAATATTAGGACCCATAGAGCCCATCCTGCTGTTTACTGAAACATCCAGAGCAATGCTACTAAACACAACACCTGGCCCGACTAGTTGGATCCCTAAGTGGCAGCAAGAGCAGAGGGCACATTGCAGACTAGCTGTATTATACAGTATCAGGCAGCAAGGATGTCTAACCTTTACTTGGTCTTTCACTTCTATAGCTCTGCAGAGGACAACCATCGTAATGGGAATTGCAGAATCTTCAACGCCATCTGGAAAGCTGGAGTGGGCTGAGCTGTTTTTCTATTTTCCTTTTCAAGCCTATATTGAGCTTTCTCTTTTTCTACATGCTATATGACTCTATTTACCTATTGATATAAGAATTTGGCAAACTAGATTGGAATCGGATTAAATAGCTCATCCATATTTTCAAGGGGACTTTTACAATAGTGACACTCTAGATATGCGGGCTCAGTGTTGCTATATCATTCTCTATGAATGGTTTGCAGTGTTTTCTTCTTCCTACGGTGGTAGATGTGCCAAGTGGTGTCTATAAAGTTGTGAAGATCCCTGTCCTGAATTACACTCGACATGACATTTATCTTCCTCCAAGAACAGTGTTGGGTACCATTACTCCAGTATCTGAAGTCCTAGCCTTCATCCCAATTGATGGCGTTGGAAAAGGAAATAACCAGAAGAAAAGTGTGGTTCATGTAAATCAACTCATTCAAGTGGATAGTGGGAGTCAGTTACCCATTAACAAAATCGTTAAATGTCTCCCACCTGTCAATTTAGAACATCTCTCAGCACAAGAAAAGGGTTTTTTTGGGGTGTTTTTTTTTAGATTAGGGGTTGGGCAGTTCTTAAAAGAGCTGAATGCCCTTTTAAGTGCAAGAAAAAAAGCTGAATGCCCTTTTAAGGGCAATGCCCATACAAATGCCCTTTACAGGGCAATGTGTAGATTAGGTTTTTTAGAATCTTTTTTTATTTTGTGGGTTAGGGGGGTGGGGGTTTGTAATATTAGTGGGTCTTTGTATATTTTTTAGAAAAAGTGCTGATTTCTTTAGGGCAATGCTCTACAAAATGCCCTTTTAAAGGCTATTGGCGGTTTATTATAGATTAGGTTTCTTTTATTTTGGAGTGTTTTTGTTTAAAAATGTGTATTAGAATAGGAATAATTGTTATTATTTTTCATAATTCGTTTGTTATTTTGTGTAATTTTTTTTCTTTTTGGGGTGGGATTTTTGTTTTTAGAATAGTGTTTTTTATTTTTTGTAATGTTAGGTTTTAGTGTAAGGCAGCTTAGGTTTTATTTCACAGGTAAGTTTGTATTTATTTTACCTCGGTAGTTAGTAAATAGTTAATAACTATTTACTAACTAGTCTACCTATTTAAAATAAATACAAACTTAGCTGTGAAATAAAAATAAAACCTAAGCTAGCTATAATATAACTATTAGTTACATTGTAGCTATCTTAGGTTTTATTTCACAGGTAAGCATGTATTTAGTTTTAAATAGGCATTATTTAGTTAATAATTATAACTTTAATTTAGCTATATTTTTATTATGTTAAAATTACGGGGTGTTAGATTTAGGGTTAGAGTTACATTTAGGGTTAGGTTTAGGGTTAGGTTTAGGGGTTAATAGTTTAATTTAGGTTGTTGCAATGTGGGGGCTGGCGGTTTAGGGTTAATAGGTTTATTTAGGGGTAGTGATGTGGGAGGCAAGATGTTTAGAGGTTAATAGCTTTATTTAGTGGCGACGATGTCGAGGAGCGGTGGAATAGGGGTTAATATATTTATTATAGTGTGGACGATGTTGGGGTGTGGGGAATAGGGGTTAATAACTTTATTATAGTGGCGGCGATATTGGGAGCAGCAAATTAGGGGTTAATAACTTTATTTAGTGTCAGCGATCCACTGAGGTCAGTACCAGTGCACTTTGTGTGTTCTGGCATGTTTCAGCTGTACCTGTGCATCTCATTTCCAGCCTGTGTCAGTAGTACTTGTGTGCACTAATATATTAGCTTGAGACTATTGGTGCCGGTCATCTTGAACAATTTTGGGGTAAAAAGCACTCACAAATAGATACAACCAAGTGTAAGTGTTGCTCATGAATCCGACTATGTGGCATAATGTGATTGGAGTCCCCTGTGTTTCCCAGAAAAATCATACACCATGGAGTGATGTACCTGTTTAATGGAGAAAGCCAATACTGTGGTTCCAGCATGCTGACCACTATGAGTTTGAGTTTACTGATTAGCACCATCTTTCACAAAGGTTCTACCTCACTTGTGAGTTTGTTTTCAATCACTTTTATACATTCCATACTTTACATGGTAACGCTATGAGGTTCCTCTTTTCATATATTTTGTTTCATAGATCGACACCGTTACATGGTATCCTAAGTGGAGCTGCCTCATATAATCTCTTGGATACTCACTGTGAACTATATCTTTCATGAACTATTGATCATATTTCTAGTTGTTATTCTAGTATTATATTAATTCTGCAGCATACATTTTTGTACTTATTGTATTTTGGTATTTATGTAATTCACTCTATATTCATTAACATTGTAGAGTGAATTAAATATTTAGGTGAAGTTAGTGAGCCCCCTTGAGATATATTTTTATACCTTTCTTCTAGTGATCTTTCAGCAGTACCTTAGCATCCTGTTTTCAGCCATTGGTGAACCAGGTTTGCAGATGACACTGGTAATTGCAAGTTGCAGTTAGGGCTATGACTCTGGGATGTTACCTATGTAATATTGGTACCAGTGTTATATAGTTAAAGGTATATGAAACCCACATTTCTTTCATGTAATTAGCAAGAGTCCATGAGCTAGTGACGTATGGGATATACATTCCTACCAGGAGGGGCAAAGTTTCCCAAACCTCAAAATGCCTATATTACACCCCTCACCACACCCACAAATCAGTTTTACAAACTTTGCCTCCTATGGAGGTGGTGAAGTAAGTTTGTGCTAGATTCTACGTTGATATGCGCTCCGCAGCAGGTTGGAGCCCGGTTTTCCTCTCAGCGTGCAGTGAATGTCAGAGGGATGTGAGGAGAGTATTGCCTATTTGAATTCAATGATCTCCTTCTACGGGGTCTATTTCATAGGTTCTCTGTTATCGGTCGTAGAGATTCATCTCTTACCTCCCTTTTCAGATCGACGATATACTCTTATATATACCATTACCTCTACTGATTCTCGTTTCAGTACTGGTTTGGCTTTCTACTACATGTAGATGAGTGTCCTGGAGTAAGTAAGTCTTATTTTCTGTGACACTCTAAGCTATGGTTGGGCACTTTTATATAAAGTTCTAAATATATGTATTCAAACATTTATTTGCCTTGACTCAGGATGTTCAACGTTCCTTATTTCAGACAGTCAGTTTCATATTTGGGATAATGCATATGAATAAATCAATTTTTTTCTTACCTTAAAATTTGACTTTTTTCCCTGTGGGCTGTTAGGCTCGCGGGGGCTGAAAATGCTTCATTTTATTGCGTCATTCTTGGCGCAGACTTTTTTGGCGCACAATTTTTTTTCTGTTTCCGGCGTCATACGTGTCGCCGGAAGTTGCGTCATTTTTTATGTTTTTTTGCGCCAAAGGTGTCGGCGTTCCGGATGTGGCGTCATTTTTGGCGCCAAAAGCATTTAGGCGCCAAATAATGTGGGCGTCTTTTTTGGCGCTAAAAAATATGGGCGTCACTATTGTCTCCACATTATTTAAGTCTCATTATTTATTGCTTCTGGTTGCTAGAAGCTTGTTCACTGGCATTTTTTCCCATTCCTGAAACTGTCATTTAAGGAATTTGATCAATTTTGCTTTATATGTTGTTTTTTCTATTACATATTGCAAGATGTCCCAGATTGACACTGAGTCAGAAGATACTTCTGGAAAAACGCTGCCTGGTGCTGGATCTACCAAAGTTAAGTGTATCTGCTGTAAACTTGTGGTATCTGTTCCTCCAGCTGTTGTTTGTAATGAATGTCATGACAAAAATGCAGATAATATTTCCTTTAGTAATGTTACATTAGCTGTTGCTGTTCCGTCAACATCTAATACTCAGAGTGTTCCTGTTAACATAAGAGATTTTGTTTCTAAATCCATTAAGAAGGCTATGTCTGTTATTCCTCCTTCTAGTAAACGTAAAAGGTCTTTTAAAACTTCTCATTTTTCAGATGAATTTTTAAATGAACATCATCATTCTGATTCTGATAATGGTTCCTCTGGTTCAGAGGATTCTGTCTCAGAGGTTGATGCTGATAAATCTTCATATTTATTCAAAATGGAATTTATTCGTTCTTTGCTTAAAGAAGTCTTAATTGCATTAGAAATAGAGGATTCTGGTCCTCTTGATACTAAATCTAAACGTTTAAATAAGGTTTTTAAATCTCCTGTAGTTATTCCAGAAATTTTTCCTGTCCCTGATGCTATTTCTGAAGTAATCTCCAGGGAATGGAATAATTTGGGTAATTAATTTACTCCTTCTAAACGTTTTAAGCAATTATATCCTGTGCCATCTGACAGATTAGAGTTTTGGGACAAAATCCCTAAGGTTGATGGGGCTGTCTCTACTTTAGTACTACTAAACGTACTACTATTCCTACGGCAGATAGTACTTCCTTTAAGGATCCTTTAGATAGGAAGATTGAATCCTTTCTAAGAAAAGCTTACTTATGTTCAGGTAATCTTCTTAGACCTGCTATATCTTTAGCGGATGTTGCTGCAGCTTCCACTTTTTGGTTAGAAGCTTTAGCGCAACAAGTAACAGATCATAATTCTCATAGCATTGTTAATCTTCTTCAACATGCTAATAATTTTATTTGTGATGCCATCTTTGATATCATTAGAGTTGATGTCAGGTATATGTCTCTAGCTATTTTAGCTAGAAAAACTTTATGGCTTAAAACTTGGAATGCTGATATGTCTTCTAAGTCTACTTTGCTTTCCCTTTCTTTCCAGGGTAATAAATTATTTGGTTCTCAGTTGGATTCTATTATCTCAACTGTTACTGGATTGAAAGGAACTTTTTTACCACAGGATAAAAAATCTAAAGGTAAATTTAGGTCTAATAATCGTTTTCGTTCCTTTCGTCACAATAAGGAACAAAAGCCTGATCCTTCACCCACAGGAGCGGTATCAGTTTGGAAACCAACTCCAGTCTGGAATAAATCCAAGCCTTTTAGAAAACCAAAGCCAGCTCCCAAGTCCACATGAAGGTGCGGCCCTCATTCCAGCTCAGCTGGTAGGGGGCAGATTACGATTTTTCAAAGAAATTTGGATCAAATCAATTCACAATCTTTGGATTCAGAACATTGTTTCAGAAGGGTACAGAATTGGCTTCAAGATAAGGCCTCCTGCAAAGAGATTTTTTCTTTCCCGTGTCCCAGTAAATCCAGCGAAGGCTATAGCATTTCTGAAATGTGTTTCAGATCTAGAGTTGGCTGGAGTAATTATGCCAGTTCCAGTTCTGGAACAGGGGCTGGGGTTTTATTCAAATCTCTTCATTGTACCAAAGAAGGAGAATTCCTTCAGACCAGTTCTGGATCTAAAAATATTGAGTCGTTATGTAAGGATACCAACATTCAAAATGGTAACTATAAGGACTTTCCTGCCTTTTGTTCAGCAAGGGCATTATATGTCCACAATAGATTTACAGAATGTATATCTGCATATTCCGATTCATCCAGATCACTATCAGTTTCTGAGATTCTCTTTCCTAGACAAGCATTACCAGTTTGTGGCTCTGCCGTTTGGCCTAGCAACAGCTCCAAGAATTTTTACAAAGGTTCTCGGTGCCCTTCTGTCTGTAATCAGAGAACAGGGTATTGTGGTATTTCCTTATTTGGACGATATCTTGGTACTTGCTCAGTCTTCACATTTAGCAGAATCTCATACGAATCGACTCATGTTGTTTCTTCAAGATCATGGTTGGAGGATCAATTTACCGAAAAGTTCATTTATTCCTCAGACAAGGGTAACCTTTTTAGGTTTCCAGATAGATTCAGTGTTCATGACTCTGTCTCTGACAGACAAGAGACGTCTAAAATTGATCTCAGCTTGTCGAAACCTTCAATCACAATCATTCCCTTCGGTAGCCTTATGCATGGAAATTCTAGGTCTTATGACTGCTGCATCGGACGCGATCCCCTTTGCTCGTTTTCACATGCGACCTCTTCAGCTCTGTATGCTGAACCAGTGGTGCAGGGATTACACAAAGATATCTCAATTAATATCTTTAAAACCGATTGTACGACACTCTCTGACGTGGTGGACAGATCACCATCGTTTAGTTCAGGGGGCTTCTTTTGTTCTTCCGACCTGGACTGTAATTTCAACAGATGCAAGTCTGACAGGTTGGGGAGCTGTTTGGGGATCTCTGACAGCACAAGGGGTTTGGGAATCTCAGGAGGTGAGATTGCCAATCAATATTTTGGAACTCCGTGCAATTTTCAGAGCTCTTCAGTCATGGCCTCTTCTAAAGAGAGAATCGTTCATTTGTTTTCAGACAGACAATGTCACAACTGTGGCATATATCAATCATCAAGGAGGGACTCACAATCCTCTGGCTATGAAAGAAGTATCTCGAATACTGGTATGGGCAGAATCCAGCTCCTGTCTAATTTCTGCGGTTCATATCCCAGGTATAGACAATTGGGAAGCAGATTATCTCAGTCGCCAAACGTTACATCCGGGCGAATGGTCTCTTCACCCAGAGGTATTTCTTCAGATTGTTCAAATGTGGGGACTTCCAGAAATAGATCTGATGGCTTCTCATCTAAACAAGAAACTTCCCAGGTATCTGTCCAGATCCAGGGATCCTCAAGCGGAAGCAGTGGATGCATTGTCACTTCCTTGGAAGTATCATCCTGCCTATATCTTTCTGCCTCTAGTTCTTCTTCCAAGAGTAATCTCCAAGATTCTGAAGGAATGCTCGTTTGTTCTGCTGGTGGCTCCAGCATGGCCTCACAGGTTTTGGTATGCGGATCTTGTCCGGATGGCCTCTTGCCAACCGTGGACTCTTCCGTTAAGACCAGACCTTCTGTCGCAAGGTCCTTTTTTCCATCAGGATCTCAAATCCTTAAATTTAAAGGTATGGAGATTGAACGCTTGATTCTTAGTCAAAGAGGTTTCTCTGACTCTTTGATTAATACTATGTTACAGGCTCGTAAATCTGTATCTAGGAAGATATATTATAGAGTCTGGAAGACTTACATTTCTTGGTCTCTTTCTCATCATTATTCCTGGCATTCATTTAGAATTCCGAGAATTTTACAGTTTCTTCAGGATGGTTTGGATAAAGGTTTGTCTGCAAGTTCCTTGAAAGGACAAATCTCTGCTCTTTCTGTTCTTTTTCACAGAAAGATTGCTAATCTTCCTGATATTCATTGTTTTGTACAAGCTTTGGTTAGTATAAAACCTGTCATTAAGTCAATTTCTCCTCCTTGGAGTTTGAATTTGGTTCTGGGGGCTCTTCAAGCTCCTCCATTTGAACCTATGCATTCATTGGACATAAAATTACTTTCTTGGAAAGTTTTGTTTCTTTTGGCCATCTCTTCTGCTAGAAGAGTTTCTGAATTATCTGCTTTCTTGTGAGTCTCCTTTTCTGATTTTTCATCAGGATAAGGCGGTGTTGCGAACTTCTTTTAAATTTTTACCTAAGGTTGTGAATTCTAACAACATTAGTAGAGAAATTGTGGTTCCTTCATTATGTCCTAATCCTAAGAATTCTAAGGAGAGATCATTGCATTTTTTGGATGTAGTTAGAGCTTTGAAATATTATGTTGAAGCCACTAAGAATTTCCGAAAGACTTCTAGTCTATTTGTTATCTTTTCCAGTTCTAGGAAATGTCAGAAGGCCTCTGCCATTTCTCTGGCATCTTGGTTGAAATCTTTAATTCATTATGCTTATGTCGAGTCGGGTAAAACTCCGCCTCAAAGGATTACAGCTCATTCTACTAGGTCAGTTGCTACTTCCTGGGTGTTTAGGAATAAAGCTTCGGTTGATCAGATTTGCAAAGCAGCAACTTGGTCTTCTTTGCATACTTTTAATAAATTCTACCATTTTGATGTGTTTTCTTCTTCTGAAGCAGTTTTTGGTAGAAAAGTACTTCAGGCAGCTGTTTCAGTCTGCTTATAATTTCAGTTTTTTTCATTATAAGATTTAAACTTTGTTTTGGGTGTGGATTATTTTCAGTGGAATTGGCTGTCTTTATTTTATCCCTCCCTCTCTAGTGACTCTTGCGTGGAAGATCCACATCTTGGGTAGTCATTATCCCATACGTCACTTTCTCATAGACTCTTGCTAATTACATGAAAGAAAACATAATTTATGTAAGAACTTACCTGATAAATTAATTTCTTTCATATTAGCAAGAGTCCATGAGGCCCACCCTTTTTTGTGGTGGTTATAATTTTTTTGTATAAAGCACAATTATTCCAATTCCTTATTTTTTATGCTTTCGCACTTTTGTCTTATCACCCCACTTCTTGGCTATGCGTTAAACTGAATTGTGGGTGTGGTGAGGGGTGTATTTATAGGCATTTTGAGGTTTGGGAAACTTTGCCCCTCCTGGTAGGAATGTATATCTCATACGTCACTAGCTCATGGACTCTTGCTAATATGAAAGAAATGAATTTATCAGGTAAGTTCTTACATAAATTATGTTTTTTTTATGATTCAGATAGAACATACAATTTTAAACACATTTTCAATTTACTTCTATTATCAAAAGTTCTTGGTTTTCTTGTTATCCTTTGTTTAAAAGCAAGAAAATAAGTTCAGAAGTGTGTATGTGTCTGTAGCACTATATGGCACCAGTTTTGCTACAATGTTATACAAAAGCAAGAACAATAGATAGCAGCTCTATTTATTCTTATGTAGTGCTCCAAAAATGTGCATGCTACATATCTAGATATCTCTTCAACAAAGAATAACATAAGAACAAATCAAATTTGTTAATAAACCTAATTGGAAACTTTTTTAAATTATATTCTTTATTTGAATCATGAAAGAAAAAAATCATGTCCCTTTAAGGTCAGAACAAGGATTCTCTTTACAGAGCAAACATACAGCTAGATTACAAGTTTTGCGTTATGGTGTGGTACGGCTATACCGCTGACAAATTGGCCATTGCACGTGGAATGGCAGGTCTCCCATATTAAAAGTTGCAGCGGTGTAGCTATACCGCAATCATTTTAGCCTGTAACGCAACAATCCATTCCACACTCAAAAATGCCGCCGCGATCCATTCCTCGATCTGAGACCAGTAGGTCTGGATTTTGCAAAACAAAAATGTTTCACAAAACTCATAACTAAAATGTTACAAAATACACTAACAACCATAAACTACCAACAGGGCTGTCTTTAACACAGGGCAAAAGTGGCAGCTGCCCAGGGCCCAGTCTTTGTTGTGGGGCCCAAGAGTCTGTGTGATGTCAGTCCTAACACACACAGTCTGTCCTAATACTGTCACAGTCAAAAGTTCTCTGCTTATATTTATTTGTGAGAAACTGTGCCAGACCGTGCCGATGTCGTGTGATATGCCAAGCTATTGCCATGTGCTGTTTTAGGTGTGCACTGTGCACCACCAAATGCTAAGCCCTAACTCGGCATCCAGCCAACCCCAATGCATCAGAAAAGGACCTGCTGGGGTTACCACTGTTACCAGGTAATTGCTCTGATGGTTGGGATTGTTCAGGGTAGGGCTGACTGTAGGTGCATGCAGCAGAATGCTGGAGTGGAAGGCACATGAGGATTTGAACATCTGTGAAGCTGCAGACATTGCTCTCTTCAGTTTTGAGGTGAGAGGGAAGTGGCATGTGTTTCTGTGACTGATGTATAGTGTCATGCTGATACTTTACATATTAACATAAGTTTTAATTTTATAGATTTTTTCTCTCTGTCTCAGATTTTACAGCTTACCATAGTGCTTCTGCTGTTCCAGTCAGTAAACATATCTGTCTGCACCTCCATGCTTCCTCCTCAGTCTTTACCTTGCTTTGCCCCTGTTGGCTTCCCTAAATCTCTTTAACCAGCCCTAAATCTCTTTAACCAGCTAACCTCACACCAGAATCACATTGAAAAGCATCAGCTTGAATGATTAGATGATCCATAGCTGATCGTGTTCTCCCCCAGGATTTCCCCTTACAGGTCAGACACACCTCAGTATACTGCACAGTGCACACATATATTTGTATTTTTAATATTGGATTATATAGAGTGTTTATATACATTTGTGTGTGCTCTGTAGTGTGTGTTTGTGTGTACATGTGTATGCTCTGGAGCATGTGTGTTTGTGTGTACATGTGTATGCTCTGGAAAGAGTGTGTTTGTGTGTACATGTATATTCCCTGGAGAGTGTGTGTTTGTGTGTACATGTGTATGTGTATGCTCTGGAGAGTGTGTGTTTGTGTGTGTATGTGTATGCTCTAGAGAGTGTGTACTTGTGTATGTGTATGCTCTGGAGAGTGTGTGTTTGTGTGTACATGTATATGTGTATGCTCTAAATTGTGTGTGTTTGTGTGTACATGTATATGTGTATGCTCTGGAGAGTGTGGTTGTATATGGGTTAGGGGAGTTTTATACTCAGTATACTGCACAGTGCACACATATATTTGTATTTTTAATATTGGATTATATAGAGTGTTTACATACATTTGTGTGTGCTCTGTAGTGTGTGTTTGTGTGTATATGTGTATGCTCTGGAGCGTGTGTGTTTGTGTGTACATGTGTATGCTCTGGAAAGAGTGTGTTTGTGCGTACATGTATAGTCCCTGGAGAGTGTGTGTTTGTGTGTACATGTGTATGTGTATGCTCTGGAGAGTGTGTATTTGGGTGTGTATGTGTATGCTCTAGAGAGTGTGTACTTGTGTATGTGTATGCTCTGGAGAGTGTGTGTTTGTGTATGCTCTAGAGAGTGTGTACGTGTGTATGTGTATGCTCTGGAGAGTGTGTGTTTGTGTGTACATGTATATGTGTATGCTCTAAATTGTGTGTGTTTGTGTGTACATGTATATGTGTATGCTCTGGAGAGTGTGGTTGTATATGGGTTAGGGGAGTTTTATATGTTAGGCATTCCCTTGGTATTCATGAAAGTGGTAATTTTGCTGTATAGTGGCTGTATAAACAATAAATATGAAGTGAATATCCCAAAACTGGTGAGATGCTTTTATGGGGCCCAAAATAAGTTCTTGCACCGGGGCCCTCTAAACATTAGGTCTGCCACAGGTTTTTACTATGCGATACCGTGTATTGCATTAAATTTTTATGTACTTAAAAATATATATAAAATAAATTCAAAACAAACATTTAATGAATTAATTAATTAATTAGTAAATATATGAAATTAATCCACAGTGGAGGAATTTATATATTATTTACTTATAAGTACTGCTTAGGTCCAATTTAACATATTGCAATTTATTTCATTTTTTGTTTTTTTAAATGATTAGCCCAACAGTGGATGATCCCCTGCTGGGCTTATTAATTAAAAAAATGCATAAAATAAAATGATTTAGTTGTTTTTTTGGGATGTTGGCATGGAGAGCGAAATTGCATGTGCGGGGGGGGGCAAGAAAATGTTTGCCCAGGGTTCAGTCAATATTAAAGACGGCCCTGACTACCTATTAACCCCTAAACCACCACCCTCCTGCATTGCAAATACTATATAAATAGATCAGAGAGGCCCCATAGTAATGTACAGAAATAAAAGCACTTGCAACATGTTCACTGTTACCACAGGGATCACCTGACTATACAAGCAAAATTAATATTTTTTTTTTATGAGAGGGACATGTCTACTAGAAAATAATCTTTACTAGGGGCCTCTAGACATAACAAATATTTTTATTGATCATATAATGTCCCATTTCCAAGCAAATTCCCATGTGTTTTTTTTTAACTTTATTTTTAAACTCCTACTTTAAATTGCAGCTCCAAGATGACCATTTGAAAGTGCAGGACTTATCTTTCAAATGAGGGGTCTTGAAGGTTTGCAGCTGCTAAGAGAGAGATTTACAAACCTCCTAAAAGTCTGAGTGAAAATTGCACACATTCAAAAGACAATTATAAATATAGGGCTAGATTATAAATGGCACGCTAACATTTGTTGCACCAAACACAACATACATTGCTACACTCATATAAACACTAACTAATAAAAATAAATCATATAAATATTTTTTTAGAGGGGTTAAAAGGTATATGGTATATGGCCATGTATGTATGTGCAAAGAGTTATGGTTAAAATATATATTTGTCTAAATAATAATTCTATAATTATATTTAATCATGTGTTTTACTGTTTATTGACTGTAAATGTTTAACACTCCAATGTTCTTCACATACAGAAAAGTGATATTTTTTATTATTAAATATATTTTCTTTTAATAACACTTATTAAGCATGTGGGCACTGAAGACACTAGTTGGTTAAGTTTAGCAAGCAGACTTTCCCCCCATTCATCCATTATGCATGTCTTCAGCTGTGCAACTGTACGGGTCCTTAGTTGCCATATTGTGTGCTTCATATTCACATTCTGAATCGGAGACAGGTCAGGACTGCAAGCAGGACAAGCTTGCACCCACACTATCTGCTTACGTAACCATGCCTTTGTAATCCAGGCAGAATGTGGTTTGGCTTTGTCCTGCTGGAGAATGCAGAAACGTTCCTGGAAAAGATGACGTCTTGATGGCAGAATGTGTTGCTCCAAAATGTATAAATATCTTTCTGCATTAATGGTGCATGTCTTGGGCACTGACACAATCCCATACCATGACAGATGCTGGCTTTTGGACCTGATGCTGATAACAGCTTGGATGGTCCTTTTCCTCTTTGGCCCGGAGTACACAATGGCTGTTTTTTTCCAAAAACGATTTGAAATGTTGACTCGTTGGACCACAAAACACAATTCCACTATGCTCCTGTCCATCTCAGATCAGACTAAGTCTAGAGAAGTCGGTGGCACATCTGAACAGTGTTGATGTATGGCTTCTGCTTTTCATATTAAAGCCTTAACTTGCATCTGTGGATGCAGCAGCGAATGGCGTTGACTGGCAAAGGTTTACCTAAGTATTCCTGAGCCAATGTCAGGATATCCATTACAGACTCCATGCTGTGCCAACTGTTTTGGAATGGGGGTTGTATATGTATATATATATATATATATATATATATTATATACTGTATATTTTACAGCCCAATGAAGGCTGAAACGATCGTCTGGGGTTGCTGTGTTCCTTGTTCAGAGAGGAATTGCCTGGTATTTCAGCGCTGGACTGACTGTAATAGGCGGGATCAGACTGATATACTACAGGAAAGTTCTACTCTATGAAAGGCATTACTGGGCTAAAAAGCTGCACCCAGGTGGTAAATCACCATAGAACAGGCTAACAATGTTATTGAGCCAGTTGTTTGTTCGGTCAGTGCACTTCTCTCTGTATGTATTTAGTCTCCCTATGGGAAAAAGGGGCAACCAGACGTGAACTCCTTGCTCAGTGTGCTTAGAGGAATATAGCTACACCTCACTGACGAGGCCCAATGAAGGCTGAAACGATCGTCTGGGGTTGCTGTGTTCCTTGTTCAGAGAGGAATTGCCTGGTATTTCGATGCTGGACTGACTGTAATAGGCGTGATCAGACTGATATACTACATTAAAGTTCTACTCTGTGAAAGGCATTACTGGGCTAAAAAGCTACACCCAGGTGGTAAATTGCCATAGAACAGGCTAACAATGTTATTGAGCTAGTTGTTCGTTCCTGTGAGTGCACTTCTCTCTGTATGTATTTAGTCTCCCTATGGGAAAAAAGGGCAACCAGACGTGGACTACTTGCTCAGTGTGCTTAGAGGAATATAGCTACACCTCATTGACGAGGCCCAATGAAGGCTGAAGCGATTGCCTGGGGTTGCTGTGTTCCTTGTTCAGAGAGGAATTGCCTGGTATTTTGGCACTGGACTGTCCGTAATAGGCGGGATCATATTGATATACTACAGGAAAGTTCTTCTCTGTGAAAGGCATTACTGGGCTAAAAAGCTGTACCCAGGTGGTAAATTGCCATAGAACAGGCTAACAATGTTATTGAGCCAGTTGTTCGTTCCTGTGAGTGCACTTCTCTCTGTATGTATAATACTATGGAATTTTGATATGATACAAAATTGTTTATTTTTACATTTAATATTCACTGATGTTTGGCTGATTCATACATCCATATTGCAAGATGATCATGTTCAATGTTAACATGCTTTTATATTATTGTTTTTTAAATCTTTCTGACACATTGCTTGATTGGACATTGTGCCTTTAAATAGGCCATGTCCGGTTTAAGCAAACATCCCTATGACTAAGTGCTCAGGCGGAGCACGAAACGCGTAAGGGGTTAATTCCCTGATCCTACCTGTATTTTTAAACTATGGAATAAAGTTTTGACTTTTAATATCAAGTTGGTGTCCCCCGAGTGCTGCATTTTCTCCTTGCTCTTACACATTTTCTGCGGCTTGCGCTTAGCCGCGTTTGATTTGCACCTCACGGGGCTGTGAGCAACATACCCTATCGGCTTGGCAGCAATAGGACTCTCCCCTCTACGTCACACTCTGTACCGGCCTAGTCTCTCTTACTCCCAGCGTCTAAGCGTATTGTTTGGCCAGCTCGACCGAGGAAATAGAGGAAGCAGATCGTCACCTAGTAAGTGTGAATTTACTTCTAACATCAAAGAAACATATATGTTGAACTGTCCATGAGATTGGTTTTTCAGCGATTATTGTGATGAGAGAGTTTTTGAACATTCACTAAACTATACTAGGCTTTATTTGAAATATGGCATATTGCATAGCCCTATAAGCCGTTTCATATAAAGAATTATTAAGGGTACATTGTTAATCACAGCTCATAAATAAGTGAGAGTGGGGACACCATAACAAAAGTATACATATTTTCTTAATATTATACTTAATAAGGTTACAAGGATCAGTTACATTTTTTCAATATGGAACAGGATGAAGCCAACATCAGTGAAACTATTTTTAATATAGCAAGTAGAAAGGACTTTTTTGAAAAAATATTCATGACAGGAGGAAGTAATGGAGAAAAAGTATTGGATTTAAAGGGACTCTTTAACCAATTTGAAAAGCTATTGTTAACGGATTTGAGATTAATGTGGGACATTGTTTCATTTACCCACTACATTGATGTGCAGAGAATCCCCAGGGGACTAAGAATTAACAAATTCCCCACTTTTGACCTGGAAGACAGTACTCTACAGCAAGAATGGAATGATGCCCTAACTACTTGTTCTCTTACACTGATGGGAATCATTAACAAAAGCAAGACCCTAAAGAGAGACAAGCTAAAGGATAAGATTGAGAATGTCAAATCAGACTTGAAAAGTATGAAGGACAACAACAAAGACAAATACAAGGGCTATAAGAAACATTTAAAAGCTAAAATACATAAAATGGATGCTGAATTAGCACAGAGAAAAGGTACAAAGTTTTCCAGAGACTGGGATGATTATGCTAATCAAAGAGTCTACAATTGGTCAAGATTTCAGAGAGGCCCCAGGAGACGATTTGGAAGAAATTTTTCAAACAAGAATACAAGAAAGAATGAAGAAAAAACAAGAGGGTCTGAACAAGACAAAGAATCAGCACCCAAGTCAATTCTCAAAAATAAAAACAAAAGGGACAAGAAAGTGGCTTTTTCATCCACTGACACCTCTGACCATGAGTCCAACTATTCTGAGGGGAGCTGTGTTTCTACAGCTTTGTCAACAACTTCTCTTTCTTCTTCCTTCTCTTCCTCTTCTTCCTCTTCATCATCCTCTCTTTCTTCTATCCCTTCTAACATAGTTCCTTCCCTACAGGTATCAGATGGGGACATCAATCAAGAAGGAGGGGCAGTTCGCTCAAAAGTCAGAGCTGTCCCTTTAGGGGACGGACGAGAAGGGCAGGCAGACAACAGAAGAAAGTCAACAAGAAAATCCAAGGGACACAAGAAACATTGACTGTAATCAATCTATCTGACTATCCTCTAACAGATGGACAAAAAAATGTATTAAGCAAAGGATGGGGCTTTGCCCCATCCCACAGCTTCTCAGCCTTTAAAACCATTATAGATGTAAACAAGTTTGTGCGCAAACTAACGTTGAAACGTTTCTTTAAAGATGATAGAGGCATTGAATACCATGATAGTCCATCCACAGAGGAAATAGGAGATAATTTGACATTACAGAAGTTAGACACACAGAGCACCCATTTTGATTTTCAGGATTTAACCAGTTTAAACACATTAAGGGATTTGGAAACTTCTAATGTTGGTCCTGATGAACTTAACATGTCAACACCAAAACAAAAAACATCTGATTTTTACCCTGTTCAGTTTAGGGGGAAATTTCTGAATATATTTCAAAAACAAGTGGAGAGGGATATTCTAGAATTAGAGAGTAAGTGTAAAACAACACATATTCAGCCCAATCTCACCAAAGGAGAATTCAGAGCTTTGAAAACTTTACAGGCTAATGATAATATCACTATAAGAGCAAGTGATAAAGGAGGGAATGTAGTGGTATTAAACAAAGTAGACTACATTTCAGAGGCAAAAAGGCAGTTAAATGATGTTTCAACCTACAGGAAGTTAACAAAAAATCCGACATGTGAATTTAAAAAGAAACAACTAAGAATCTTAGAACAAACAGTATCTTTGGGTATTCTAACAAAGAAAGAAATCAATATATTAGTCCCAAATTATCCATCTATTCCTATAT